>NW_008751657.1:2882320-2900941 GCF_000715545.1 Opisthorchis viverrini | reverse complement strand
CCGGGAGGTCGCGGGTTCGAGACTCTTCGGAGTTTCGTGAGATGCGCACTGATGATGATTCCCAATAAGGATGAAACAGCTGTACAGTGCTTCTCGGCTTTTCAGCATAGATTGGCTTCACTTACAGGACGAAACCCCACAAAAATCCTAGAGTCAATCTACGTACCTTCATTACTTTGTTGTGACATCAAAGGGTAACGTGAAATTGATGTGTAATGTTTGATACCATCAAATGTAGGTAGGAAATTTAAGACGGTATTTTGTGATTGCATGTAATAGCCCCCAGGGAAGTCTCCCCCCTCCTCCTCATCACTGACCACGACACACCAGTAACCCATGTTGGACCGGAAATGCCATATAACAGTGACAAAAGTAAAGAGTGGAAAGACACCAAGAGTTGGGAACCTGGTGCAAAAAATCCTGTCTCAAAATAAAACAAGCCATGGAGTTATGGGTGATTACAACTGTGAAGAGATCGAAGGAACCCAGTCTCTCAATCGAAAATTAAAACCACTCTTATAGTTTTCTCGTATTCACACAGCTTTAGGAAAATTTAGTTCTGGTCATATGAAAGGAAATTTGGCGAACCCTGACCATGTCTTCATATTCAGCGCGTTGGCTACGTCCTTCAGCCTTATCAGTTATCTTGTTGTTTGAACCGGTCAACAGAAGCAAGGTATACTTTCTGAAGTTTCAGAGAAGCATATGATGGAGAGAATTCATCGCACTTTGAAGGTGAAAAACGCACGCTTGATCCGAGGTTCTGGTTAAAGCACTTTGCTCGAACAATTAATCATCAACCAACAAAACTCTGTCATCCGCATAATTTCAAACCAGTTTGCCTCTCTCCAGACGTGATTTCGACAGCTTGATTCATGACCCTTTGAAGTGTGCATTTCATGGTGACGTCAGTGACAAATTTGAAGGAAAAGGAAAGCGAAAACAACCTGACTAAATACACTAATTGTAGGGAAGCTCTTGAACAGTTTGTTGTACACCCGAATCCGACCGGAGGTATGGGAATAAAAAGCATTCCCTGCTGACCAAGAATGCTTAGATGGGTTTAATCTACCTATGAAGACAAAAAAATCATTTACAGTCAGACAAAACCGTGAATGCTGGTCAGCGGTATAATTTACACTGTTTGAGTACTTGATATACTGTAAAGGTATGATTACTGTACCCTCTTCCAGGTCGAAATCCTGTTTGGTCCTCTCGAACTTGCATCTCTTCTGCCAAAGTCTGGTCTCAAAATATACGGCAGTCCAGTAGCTGTGTCATGGCAGGCTTGAGAATTACCCCTCTTTGATCGGAGCAGCCAGTTCGAGTAGCTTTTTTGAACACAACTACGACCAACGATCAGTCGAAATTCTTTGGAATGTACTTCTGTTCCAAAAAATATAATTACGAATTCCTAGTCAAAGCAAAACACAGACAGAACAGCACCCGCGGAAGATTTGGTCTAGCGTCCCGGTGACCATTTGAGAAACTCACAGATGCAAGTGGAATGGAAGACGTAGACACGGGGGCACTTATGGTAGTTAAGCATCAGTATGTATTTCTGGCGCATTACTGTCAATGCTGCTCATGGCGATGGGAGCAGAAGTGAACCAAGCTACCATTGAAAATACTCCGATTTCAATTTTAGTGTCTTGTCTTTATTACACATTTAGTTTTTAGTCTTATTTTCAATTAATCCACTTACGGAAGACCTTTTAAGCCCTGTTTTGCGAATTAGATGAAACGGCTTTCGGGTGTGCCCCTCCATAATGAGCTCTTTCATTTCTTGAACGCTTCGGTTCAGCCACGTTCGTCTATCCACACATAGACTACGTTTTATCTGTCGTCTCAGTAATCGTCCAGCATATTTATACACTGATTCTAAGGGGATAAAATGTTTTGAATCGAAAAGAGCTAGTTACCCTTATTAAATTCCATGTTATCCGCGTTCGTGCTCGGAAGCACCAAAGACAGTTCCTGGTCTTACGTATAGCCGTAGTTATCCCATCCCACTTACGGCCGAGGTTCTTCTTCTTGGTTGCTTTTAATGCACTGCATAGTGGGCTCTGGTTCATTTCCCAGTCTTGTGGCTCACAAAGCGTTTTTGCTACCAAATGGCTCCTCTTTGCGGTTTATCAGGAAAATGTAATGAAAACCTATACCGAACTATGGCGCGATCTGAGTAAATCTGTGTTTGAACTGCGCCATTGGTAGCTGATGGTGATGTGGTCAGTTTAGATCCAAATCTGCACAGCGGTAGGGGAGGCCGGGTAGTACAAGTGCAGCCAATGCGCCTAAACCCAGCATTTCTGAGACATAATTGGTATTCAGCACAATGTCGTGAGAAAAACGCTCACCATTAGCATTGCGTTTTGCGTTCGGACCTAACATACCACTAAGGCGTAACTGTGACGAACTGAGGCCTTCTACCTGTGCACTAAATTCCTCTGCTTATGTGATAATATACACGCTCTTTTGGGTGAACTGGAGGGTTGGCACTACTTTGGTTTTAACGAGATACTTATCTGAATCTTTGCTGAATTTTCCGCCTATGATTTTGTTCAAATCAAGTGCGTCTCACGTTTCAGTTAGAAATAATACATTACAGTATCTAGTCTTGACACAGTACTCGTAAAATTGATGGGATTCAGTTAAGTCCCCAGTTAAAGCCAAATTAATGTGTAAATGAGTATACTCCATGAAATGCGTATAATTTCGGTCCAAGTAGAACACTAGATAGATGGAAACTTCTATTTGATGAAACCGAAAAAGACGGAACCGGTTGGGGATGCTGAAATTTTTTTAGCATTCTCATGAGTAATGTGTTTGATCTATACTGGAGGGTGGTCGATTCTCCCCAGGTATCTTTCAGTAAATTAAACCTGCAGTTCGTCGGCGCGTAAATGAACAGGACAAGCAAACAGCCTTCAGTATTTCCACCGGTGCACGTTTTACTGAAGTGGACAGCATAGAGTTTGTTGTATCCAGTCGACCAATGAGGCCTCATCCCTTGACATTAGGGTTACAAAACTGCCGTCGCAACCCGCTGCAGCAGCTGTGCGTCACCAGAACCTCGTAATCCGCAGGGTCCACATAAGCTCAATAACCGTACTTGGATTCCGTATTCCGTATAGCCGGTGCCAATCTGTAGATTATTTAGAGTAGTAGTTTGTTGGCCGATCTACCGAGGAGTTTTCATGTTAAAGGCTGCCATGAAAAAGACAAACGAAGTCCCAACAGCGGATGCGGGGCAGTAGATATGAGCGGAGGCGTGCCTACGGCCAGAATGTACATAGGAGTGTGTATCAATTGGGGCTTGTTGGGAGTTAAGAGATAACGATGAAGAGATATGGGAGGGGTCAGTAGTCACATGCTTCTGCCTATTCGCCGTGCTGTATGCAACGAACAAATCAACCCAGATGATGTCACCGTGCAACGGACCATGTGGCATCAAAATGCCTTCATCTGTAAAGTTAACGGCTATAAGTGTGTTGAGATACTGCCATGGCGTTAAAACCTAGATATAGGATGATCAAAGTCTTCAACAAAAGCCTTTGGCTCAAAAGTATGAACACAAGACAGCAATCGTAATTGTGTAACTACTCGAGTGGATCAATTTCTAAGGGTCGAATTCTCACATTTGTTCTTATCCCCAACGTGGAGAACCACGAAAATGTGCTCGTTCAAATTCTACTAACTGATCTACCCGCTCGGAGAGAATCTGTGGATGCTGAGTGGTTATCCTGAAGTACAGCTAACTGCGCGTTGACAAGGTCTTATCTCTTCGCGACAGAAAATGAATAAAGTCGTTAACGTGACAACCACTAACGTGATGTCATTTTCTCATATTTATCTACATTGTTCCACACTCCTGTCAGGACTCTATGTTGACCGTCCAACTTGCTAAGTTAGACACCGTTTATCAAGGTGAGTGACGATATATTTGTGGAAAAAAGTCATCTGCGGCATTCATTCTCTTACTTTTTCTCTCTCCTTCAGACGTCGACAATATGATAAATCATCCCAGCAACTTGAACCTGATTTATCGAACATGCCAAGACAACTTCCACTTCCAAATGATGAATGTCGAAACATGTACTAAACATGCCGCGCAATATCCTATTCTTCGCCAGACAAGAAGCTAGTTACTGAGGTTTGCTTACGCCACACCGACACACGGAATCTTTGACGCTGTAAATTTCCGTCACTTGCCGTTGAATATGACACAGACGGTTACAATCAGACGCTTGTAGTCTTGTCTACTGCTACTCCGGGCACGGAAAAAGCCGGAAACCTTGGTGGATATCATTGTGTCCAAACATGATATTACCTGTCCATTCCCACGAGTCAACAAATGAAGCTTACTGGTTGCGACAGACAGGCTGTGGCAAAGTCTTCTGGAACTTAGCTGAACGAGAGTGAATGTTGTCTGCATGGCGTGACATCCGCATCTGAATAGCTGTCAACCACGCTACCTTGGATAGCTGGAAAGATAAGGGTAGTGAGATCGATTTGTCTGGGGTTGTAGGTAAATTCCGCCACGCTGAACGTAAAAGAGCTTGCATATGTAGCACAAGGCCGGCAAATGCAAGTAAAAATCATTATGGGCCGTCAGCCTTCTGTTCAAACGACCAATCTGATGGTTCACCTTCAACTCTCGCTCGTTGGGAATTGACCTAAAATATTCCGGTTTTCTAATCTTTTCGTTCATTTATTCATACTTTGCAGTGTGACACATCTTTCCATCTGCAGCAACTTTGTGTGCAACTGTCTGTCATTCCACACCAGCAGCGTAAACGAGTGCATTTAGGTAGATTGTTATCAGAATGGGTGTGTGGTTTACTGGCTGCAGAGCGACGATGTAAGTTCACCTGGTTAGTTCAAGTGAAGTGACATCATCTGAAACTATTTGGGACTGTCTATGGGAAAGAGGTGGGTGAACACAGCTAGCTTAACTCAGATGCGCCAGCCAAACCCGGGGTGAGAGATTCAGGCATGAATCTTCTGGCGATTAACTGCAGAACACACAAACACCCATTTTCGACCTCATCAGGTTCCGTGTACAGGGGAGTAGGAGGAATCCACTTTCTAAATTTGGTCAGGTTAGTGGATAATCACAATTACAGAATTTGATGACCTACCTGCAGTTCCGAACATAAGCGCCGTGGAAAAATGAATGTAGATGATATGTCTGCTTAGTGGAGCAATGTGGTAAAATTAGGTAGTACCACATTCTTACCATTATTCTTACCATCGGGCAAAGGAAAAGATTGCCTATAGGGAATCTCGTCAGGGTTCATTGACGACCATTTGTGTATCCACGAATACTTCAGTTTACCGTCAGAGGATGTGAAGTCTGATTCCATCATGCCACCAGAGACTTGCCCTATCTACCCTTCAGGAACCTTATGGGAGTAAGCACCCATTGTCAACAAATTGTCTTGTACTGGCTTGGACTTACCTCAGTGAGCATAACCCTATGGTCGCACTACGCTTCCCGTTAATTTAGACCTTATTTTGGAATGCTGTTGAACGCGTCATCTACTCCAAGCACTGTCCTTGCATTTCAAGCGACATTACATTGAGAATCGCGGCATAGTTCAGATGCTGGCTGTAAATTAGTCACGCCACGGTCACATTAATTGTTTGACAGATTTTTAGCGCTGACGCCAGTTGCATCGCACTGGGAAAGACCGACTGAAATTTTGGTCTTCTCAAAATAGGCATAGACACAGAAAGTGGGGGAGCTAACTGATTTGGTAGGAAGAATTGTAATAAAAGAATCAAATACACTGAGCATCTAAGCGTTGCCAACAACGATCGGATGTAAACTGATTTGCAGTTTAAAGGAGTATTTTCAACCTATCAGTCATTCCGTTTTTCCAATGCCCTCATCTAACCCTGGTCTGTTGGTGCAGTTCCTTGTGGTATTTATCTTAGTGTCGAAGGTTCAGCGGTTCGCTTTTTAGATCTTGAAACCTTATGGATTTTCCAGCTTCCCGAATTCACATACGTTGTCAAAATAGTCTGAGTTGGACCGAAATGAGTGCGATATGGTTGACCTCAAGACAAAGATCGGTCGCAAACTAGGAGTGTGACGGTCGAATTAGGGGATAAGGGACACTCAAGCGGCAGTTATTGCTCGTTAGCCAAGTGTCTAGGGTCCAGCGGTAAACAAGTCTCGTTGGAATTATACAAGTGGTCCGCTGTCTTCTAAAATGCAATTGCACCAGGGCATAATGTTTTGCTGTTTGTTCTCTTGGAAAACGATTCGGCAGATGGGCCTTTGTTCAATTAAGAGCTAAAGGGTCAATGATCGAGGGGGAGAATTTTGAGTTTTCTAACATCAGTGTGCATTGCAAACACCTTCGTATCGTTAGAAAACTCAGTGGGAAAGTCAGCCTTGGGTTTGCACAGATAAACGTCCCGGCACAAGAGAACGGTTTCGAATGGGTGATATAATGGCAGGCAACCACTACTGGGACGGTTGGCATACTGATGATCGAGTAACTTCTAACACTAATTTCATGTGAGCAGCTGGATTAACAGAACAAGTGTCGTAGCCATGTGTGTAGACAAACGGTCTATGTAGTGGTCCCTAAGTTTGATCCGTCTTTGTTGGGACACCATTCTAAACGGACTAGTTCATCATGGTCCTGCAAATCTTACCTTCAGGATGATTTGCTATTACTTCAAAACCAAGGACCAGCTTCTTACAGAAATTGAGGAATACGAGCAATGTTTGGCTTGGCAATTGAGTTATAATAATGACAAGAACTATGGTAAAGGATAAAGTCTGATAGACAATACAGCACAAATTTATGCGACGTTCAACAGGAATCACGTGTGCAATTAAAAGAATTGACGATCAAATGTACAATAAAAGGGAGAGGGAGAATAAAGGTCAATGAATAGTGGAGTTAAGTGAGTTAGATCATTGCCCGGACTTGCTCGTAGGTCGACTAAAGCTCACAAGTCGCGCAAATTCCATCTGAGCGTAGAGTCCTGAGTCTCGTAACCGGAATCTGGTCGCATATGCAGTCTGATCGTAGTCTGGATAGCTTTATCTCTCGTCAGTTCAAGAGGACCAAGCATTTGACTTGAAAGGTATGCTTCTTTTGTATGACGTGTTGGTTTTAGGCTGGATGTGAAGCAAGTGCATTTGGGGATATAGTCTCGTAGCATGTATGTATATCAGTAGATCATGAGGTCAGTCAAATACAACGAGGTGAATGCCGGTTAGCTTCAGATTTTCTGATCATTTCTACAACCAGCTAGAAGTGTTACGAATCTAGTTGATCAGCGAAATCTAATTTATCTGGCTGGAATCCAGTTGAATAGCAAAGTTTTTCGAACAGTCAAGCTGTGCTAGGCAATTTTTTTATTGTGGAATGAAGATCTCTTGATCAGCTAAGCTTAAGCTGTGAATGATTGTAAGTACAAGAGTTGAAGTATCGTCATAAATAATGAACCCACGGAATTTTTCGCTTGCTGCTTTCTAATGTAGATCATTTGTCTCTCTGTTTCCCTACCTTTAGGTTGTACTGGTAAGCGCAAAGTCAACTGGTTCTCTCCCGAATACCTTGTCAGTCTAATTCTCCCGTAAAAGTTTCCAGCAGGCAGCCTTTGCCTGATAATGCGCCGTCGTTAATAAATAATTCCACCTCAAGACTCGTTATTGAGTTGATTATTTGAAGCCAAATTCCATTATTCTGCTGTTGCGAGTCTGGATTAAAACCAAGAAGCGGATGGTTTACTCCAGGCCCAAGCAAACCCATACATCAACAGCTCATTTCATTGGCATGTATGATAACAATGTGAGAGTTAGCCTCCCCACTGTTAGATTGCATTAGAAGGTGGATGCGAGTCAAGTGGCTGCTGACGTATCCACTATTTTGTCCTGGACAATTTTCTTCACTAGATACTAAATTTCAGGACGGCCTGTTAAACAGCACAAACAAGGATGAGATGGTAAGTGAGAAGTGAAGAACTATGCTAGGATGGGGTAAATTCACAGAATTGCTGTGTCTTCATGCTTGCTGCTCACTGTGCAATAATCACACTTAAGATTGAAGCAAACAGAGTGAATGATATTACACCACACGTGTTCTTATGCTAAACATAAAAACATCGTTTTATACATGAGAGTCTGCTGAACGACGTAAGGTTTCTCTGGCTATCTAGGCTTTGGACGATTCCCACAAAGAGAGATTTCTCGACAAAGCGAAGAGGTTGCACTAACCATCTTTGTTGGGAGACTATTATCTCCGACCTGAGTTGAAGGTTGAACGCTGTCATTTTGGTTGGGGTCATCAAACACTAGCGGCCATCGTGACAAAAAACACTGACATGCCTGAATCGCTTTTTCAAGTAGGAAGCAAATTATATGCCTTTTGTTTTGATGAGCTGTAATTCTGTGTGACTGCTTTTGGTAATAGAACCGATAAAGTGGTTCAGAAAACACCGTCCTTGTCACTAAGCCAAACTATGGACGTGTACGATCTAAGAAAAAAGAGAACGCCTGAGTGTTGTAGGACTGATCATATCGAAATAAGTAAGATGGCGAGCATACAAAGTCGTGCAGGTGACTGCACCCAAACCCGGTATACAGTCTACGGTAACGAGGTACGTCGGAAGAGTTCGCTCTAGAAGTGCGGGCCAATTTATGCATCACGTAAGTATCGTTCACCCGCACTCCATACCTTTTTTGGATGTCCGACAAATTAGCAACGAAGGCATTCAAAACGTCCGCTTATATTAAACACATGCCTAAATGGCTCTGCGCTGTGAGCCGACTGAATTGTTTTTTTTTAAGTGTAGATCACGTGACTTACTCATTACTTATTCCTAAGAACTTATTGATGAATTTATTTGCAATTCACAGCGCCTGGCTTGTTATATTTTGGTCTCCAATTTAGTGAATTGCTAAGGCTCTGTCATAGTGGACATGCCGTCTTCCTAAAGAAAACTGCTGGTAGGAGCAATCCCATCGCCCTCTTGCTTAGGACAACAAATAAACCACATTCATATGATAGCAAACCACCTTACAAGGTTTGTTTATTGATCACTTGTAACTTAAAGGAAGAAATCAACTTTTCCAGCTACTAACAGATACCTTCATTTTTGAATTCGTCATCCTATGGCAATAGAACGGAGCCCAGAAGAAAGCCACAAGCCAAGAAGTGTCAAAACGAGACCATCACACTCAGGAAGTTGACGATAGGTAGCATTAGTTCTAGGCATTCTGCCATGATCTACCTCTTCACTTTGGCTACAAACTATAGGTTGCGTCCCGTGCACCCATATTAGTATTTAAGTACAATGAATTACAATGAATTTTACCGAGTTCAAGGATTGTAGACAATTCCTTCCAGCAAACACCAGAGCGGCACCAGAGTATCTATCATAAAAAGTCTCAACTTGATGGGCACTGCTGAAACTAGTGAACTTGTCGAATAAGCGTGGGGCTAGAAAATCAAAAGGACAATTTGAAAAGTGGCCAATGTACCAGGTTCACTGGTACCGTGAGCCAGTGTTCATTTTTAGAAAAGAACAAACATGACATAGGATTTATTCGGGCTGCTAAAACTCATTGGTTATGAAACGGTTTCTCACTCTGCTTACCCTAAACTGCCATGCCCCCCTTTGCCACAAGAGAACGAATTTTTTTAGGTAGTTTTAGATCCCAAAGAACTGTCAAAGATTAGAATAAAAACGACTGACACTAAACCTTGGTAATTATTGAAGTCATTTTCGCAAGTTATATCCGACCAGCAAATATCAAATCATAATCCAGAGTCTAAATCCAGTTGACACATCAAGTACTGAATAACATATCCTTACCTAAGTATCTATGGTTCATGGGAAGAAACATTGCTCCAGCAGATTCGATTCGGGGGTATAATTTTTGCAGCACACTGATGAAAACTTGAAGGTTTATGTAGTTCTTTTGGGGTAAAACATCAAAGAGTGAAAAGGACGAATTCATTAGTCCAAACTCACATTGATTGCGCACTCAGTCATATGGTCATTCGTTCTGGTTTTTGTTTTTTTATCAAACGATTTCGGCTTATTCGGAGTTCAAAGAAGCTCACAAGATGGTTGGATGATTTTGCCGAGATACAATTGTATCAACAAATATCAGAATTCTTCAAAACCCCTTACACTAAAGTGATTTCCATCCCTGAGAGTGGCAAACAAGTCCTAAGAAATTTCATCATCGTTGATGTGGTTGATACGCTTGGTCACAATGTAAAGTTTACCCGTTAAAATTGAAAAAGCTCTAAATGCCCGCCACTGGGTCTCACAGAAGCACATTGGTCACTACAAAGTTGAGCGCAGACATCTTAGTTCGACTTGTTTCACGGAGGCAGGCCGATCTGAAAAAATGTTGGCTCCTAAGGTGCTTGTATAATCGCCACATACCCTTTAATCAAGTGATGAGCTTGCATCATATGTGTTTGACTACCTTACAAGCACAGTTGAACATAAAATATACTTGAACTGTTCTGAGGCTAAATTTTTCGCGCCACCTTAAAACTACTAATCGATGGTTTAGAAATTAGGTATGGTGGAACAAGATTCGTTGTATTGGACGGAATTTTTATGTTCTGCTTTCGCCTCTTCCGAGCTTTTACATGGACAGTTTGTTCAGTAAAGACGTAATGCGGTTTTTGATGCGCCTGTGTAGCAACTGGTTAGGAGTACTGAAAAACCTAATTCCTTAGCAAAACTAAAAGAACGTTACATTTCATATTTGTCTTAAGGGTTTGTTTTCAGATATTCCACCGTCTACTTTTTTTCCGTCTCAAGTTGTACCTCAAAGCTGCAGGTGAAAACGTTTGGCTTTGGTTGCAGAGAGCAGTCATGTTCCGTTCTACTGGACTTGTTTTGCACTTGGGAAACATTTGCTGACAGAAGTATCTTTAAAATGCACGGAAGGTAATTTTTTCTGTGTTATGGTGGAAAGTATGGTGACAGCATGTTCATTTTTTCATGTTGCCTATTCCAGTCATTCTCCCGATATCCGTTGTCGGTCTCCCAAACCGTATTTCTTTGTTTCACACGGACCAGTCTGTCAGTGCGTACTATCAAGACGGCAACTGTCAAGATAAAACTTTCTCGCCATTGATAAGCTACCTCTGTTCAACGACGATTGTTGAATGCAAGGTGATTTTGGGCACCCGGTTTACTCACAGAAATGGACTGGAAGAGCAAGAGTATCTCCGATTCGCACGATAGAACCAATGTTTCGCTTTCTGAGTAATCGTAGTAAGGGCTGACGCAATCACAGTGTGCATTTGAAAGGCGATATACACAGGGCATACTGTTGGGGCAGAAAGGTAGGAACAATCCAAAGTCCAGCCTACTGTTCTCAGATATATGCTGCTTTCAGCCCATGATAAAAAATAAGTGAAAAAACAGGAGGCTTCTCTTCAAGACTAACGGCATTCAGATTTAAATGAATTATAGGAAGCCGAAACATCTGACACTACTTTATGCAATTCACTGAGGTTCTTAATGACAAGAATAGGATATTCATCTTTTAAAGCCGTTCTTCAGTATCTTTTGGAAAGAAATAAAACCTTTAAAACGTCAGCAACAGCAGAACCATTTTTTGGTTTGCGCAAATCCTTCTAGCGATGTTATTAGTGCTTGGATATGCTGACAAAAAGGGAGTTGAATATTCTGGATCATTTTAAAAATTTCTCTTTACGTAAAAAAAGAACTGATGGTCGGAAAAGTGCGAAACCAATAGAATTTTTAGTAAGTTGTCATTAAGCAAGGGGAAATCGGCAGCTGCCTTACTGAACAAGCTAACTCCTTTGTTGCTAGAGCATGAGGAAGACGAAGAGAGTTTATTTCTCTCAATCCGCTCGACGATGTTTAGGCAGCAGCACATAGTCATTCTACGGACAAAACAGACAGAGACATCGGATTATCAAATATTCATTTAGTAAGGACTCTTATGAGGCTTTTAATTCCTATTTTTGTCGGATAGGCTTCGCCACTAACCTCAGTCAAATATTTGTCTCCTCATACCATCATACTCACTTATTTTTTTCGTTCCGTAAAACAAACGTTGTTGTAGTAGGGATTTTTAAAGACTGGAAACGCGATTTTTTGGCGATAGAAGAAATGTATTTGTTGCTGTGTATCGACTTGTACTGATCACCGGTCTTCAGAATCATGTCTGTTCCCTAACGCATTTTCATCTGTTTGGGTTTGGCGTTATGCTGCAAGATCAACCGACAGGTGGTTACCAACTGGACAGGTAAATGGTACATTAGGGACAAATTTCTCTAATGCTGCTAACGTGGGAATCTCTCACAGATGGTTTTCTTCAACATTCGATGGCAAACTGATGGTAGTTAACACACCTAAGAACTAGGCCAGTTCCTTGCCGGTTTCTGCCTGCATCTAACATAGTTTGTGAAAACAAAGAAAATTCCCTAAACGGGTAGTGTTCACAACTCGGCCAAACACATTTATATTCCTTTTACCTTAGGACAACTTACTGCATGAGACACAAGTCAGTTATAAAAAAATTAATCCACGACTGCTCGTCATAACGAGGAAGATATTGTCCACACTAGCCCCAGAAAATAGGCACAGCCTGCTAGTGATCAATCTACGTTTCATTTTATCCATCGTTCTTGCTAATTTGTTCACACATGAAAGACCCATTTTCTGACAGTTTGCCTGGGGCTTAGGTTGATTGGAAGGGATCTCATCAACCTTAGAATTAATGGTGTCGAGGAAAATCCCACTCGCGAAATACACTCATTTACATACCACTTTGGTTTTTAGAAAAGACTGTCGGATCACAATTGAATCACTCGTTTATAATATTCTTCAACCAGATGCGCTGCAAACAGGCCACCTCATGTTTTAGTTTTCAGCAAACTTTTTAGTTGTTTCATTCATGATCCAACCTTGTTTTTCCAACAGCTCGTTCTACATTTGTCCATTTCAGAGATTGCGTCTATGTCCACTTAAATTAATTAAGCCTGACTATTGCCAGAAGTAGGTATCTGGGTCAGCAACCTTATGAGAAGTTTATTACATCTATCTGGATAACGTTCTCTGCAAAGCGAGCCCTACACTCGGTGGCTAAGAACAGCCAGTGGTAGGTGTCATCATGGCTTTGAACTTGGAATAAAACCAACGTAGTTTATGAAGGAAACTACTCACAAGGTTGCTGAAAACTCCTCGACAGCCGACGACCTGTTTCGTCCTTCTTGGGGCTCATCAGGTAGGCTCAGTCCCCGATTTTCCATCAACCTTATGTTTTACTTGAACCCAAATTGCAATGTTTTCGAGAAATACACTCGTTTGCAAATCAATTTGGTTTTCAAGAGAGACTGACTGCGCCTACCTGATGAGCCCCAAGAAGGGCGAAACCGGTGGTGGGCTGTAGAGGAGTTTTCAGCAACCTTGTGAGTAGTTTCCTTCATGAGAATATACTGCGATATCTCAAACATCGTACCAACTGAAACACGAGGCGGCCTGTGTGCAGCACATTAAGTTGTAGAACATCATAAAAGATAGACTCAGTTGAGTCTCTCGTGAAGAATAACATAGTTTACTGTGAATAATAGTGTACAAGAAAGCAAAATCTATAACAAATACAGAAGTGCAGACAAATGTAAAATGCCTGGTTTCACTAATAGTTTGTCGCTCTGTCCCTTTTTTGTGACTTTACTCCCAAGACACGTCATAATGGCAATGCATTTAGGATTGTCCGTCACTAGTCTGGTTGGTTACATGGAAATTCTTGGTTTACCGAAGTGAAATCTTACTAGAAATTGTACTACATTTGTACATGTGCTTGCAGTGATAGTTTACTTTGTCTTGAAAATTTGGGTACCCCCAAGAGGTTCGCTTTTCATCAACAAATTAAACGCTGATTTTCTCAAAATGGCAATTAGATTAGAAGACAGTGGGTCTCGAGCGATCGAAAAAACTATTCGCTGTGGATGAAACTGAGAATTAGGCAACCACTACACTAGGGTCCACGTGGGACTTATGGTAAAAAAACTTCACATCAGAAGCAGTGAGCACAGTGGAAGAGTAAACAGACCACCCTAGATATCAGCTTTTGCGACTCGGAAATGGTGGGACATGAAATAAACACGAGACACAAGACCGATGTGGAGGTTTCAGGTTTACAATTTGCTCCTCAACGACTAAGAGCCGAGGCATTGAAATCCATAGGTATCCTAGGGTGAATAGAACAGAGGGCTTAGAATCAGGCGGCATGTGATAAGCAGTTTTAGATTGGCTGAATTAATACTAGGTGATGTGCGGTTAGCAGTGAAGGCCACCATCAGAAGTGGCTTAAATCATCGGCCAACTTTACCAGCTCAAGTAGACCCAAATCTACAAAATTTCAACCCCATTCAACCAAACTATCATAATACTGGTGGACCGATGAGATGTGCGAACGATACCCGAATGATCGGATGGAATGCTCTGAACCAGGAAAACGAGGTCACAAACCCAGATGCCAAATAAACCCTCAACCATCGGTCGTGAAACTAAACCGCCCGCGTTAACAAACAAGGACACTTAGCCCTAATTTGTTAGTCGGACGTGATATTACTGGCAGGTTGCCAGGTTGCGTTGAAACTCAGCCCAATCGGCCTGGCAAAGCTTTCGTGATGAAAGTAAAACATTGCTCATTATTACATTCACCGACTGTTTACCAAAACATTCTGAAAAAAATGAGCTAATATGAGCTTCCAAAGGAACGCCTAATCTAGCCAGTATTTGACAAATATGCTAATTCGCGCGTGATTAATCGGCCCATCCAATTATTGATTAGAGGATAGAACATTGGATGCAGTCCAATTTTGTCAATAATGCGACAAGGATTGTGACCTTATGTTTTCCTCTACAAGAAAGTTCAGAATGACGGCCGGGGTAAAGCACGTGTTCTAATGAACTTTTGTGAATCATTGAGTGTAAATCAGACAAGTAGTCACAAAGGATCAATAAATCAAGTTAATCAATTGGTTTAGAAAACTTCTGATGTGTCTGGAAAACCGCTATATCTTCAGTCTAATTTTTCCAAACGGTGTATACTCTTCAAAAGAAACGCAGTTCAGCATAGCAGGAGCACTGGAGACTTACTCCTATCAACTTTTGCATCAAGTTTGACTTTCGCCTTACGGCTAGCTGTTCTTTCAAGTAGATTAGCTGTCATTCTACAGTGTCAACCGAAACTAAGCGAAAAATTGTACGTGCGCTTAGAACGCACAGAAGTTGCTTCCAGAGAGCGAAGTACATCTGAGAGTGTCAGTTAGAACAGTAAATAAACGGATAAGCTGGGTCCGGTTAACAGACAACTACGATACAGAAAGGGGGCGCTGAAGATATATGGAAAGTAGCAGTCCAGACAACAGGTATTCACTGAAATTAACTGATAGCCATCTGATAAGATCAAAGGTCGGGTTAGTCATAATTTCCGTATGACTAGGCTCAGTTCTGCTACTGCTTGCAGAATCAAGAGACATGGTATTCATTCTCGATATTGTGTGTGGTCCAGCTGTGTTTTTCTAAAGTACCAATTTCGTGTCTCAGATGTACGAAAAGACTAGAAAAGATGCACGTTGGTTGGGACAAAGGAACTAGTGGTCGAAATTGGAGCATGTACTTGACTTATTTCTAGTGACTGACTACTGCGAATTGACTGGCCGGACCCAATATGGTCACAGGTTGAAGCTGCACAAGCCTGGTGAGCTGAATACAAATAACACTCCACTCTTTTTCATTGACAAATACCTTAGGAATACAGGAGACCAGTAAGTCAGACGTATGAGACGACTGAAACACTGTGTCAGGCGGAACTTTTTCACGGCAACGCCAACCTCCACATGTTTTAGGACTGATGTCCATCCTCCTCAACTCACTGTCCGGAACGTTTACAAACCGCGGAAAACAAGGTTGCTGGATAGGTGTGACTTCTTGTAGGATGCCGAAAGAATGCTGCTGGCAATACTATCTACATATTTTGTTTCCACAGCAGTCTATGGTCCCGTTTATCATTGCATCGTAGCGGCCTCATATTACCACGGGAAAACAGCACGACTGTCCTTCTGCTAGATCCGAATTTTATTTTCCATTCAGTTTCAGAAACTGACGGGACATTCCGAAGTCGGAACGATGTCAATCTGCCACTATAAGCGCTGACTATCGAGTAGTCTGTGGGTAAAAGACAACAGCCAACTTACTGGAATATGGGGACCGGTTACACAGGTGAACCATGTAAACTGATTGCGAGAGCGAAAAGCTAGAAAGGAAGATTTTCGTAATGTTGCTCCTGAGTCTGACTTGAGTAGTGATCCGTTCAGGTCTGGTTGTCCAGGAAATGTCTCAGAGTAGTACAGTCCATATCGCAGATCCCAATATCCCACCAAAGTTGAGTTTTCCCTTAACATATAAGAAAGTAGTTAGTATTCAGCCGGTTGCTTATTTTAAAAGCACAGAGAATATTGCGCGCCACTGCCAGGTGCTGATAGATGGATGGAGTTACCAGGCTCGTTACGCTGATTTTGAAACGGCAGAAGCCAACCACTTCAATGAGTTTATGCCACGCTTCATCAAGTATCATTTTATGCAGCCTGACCAACAGCCAGAGACATCGCGGCACTTAGATGATTGAGGCAATGCTTCAGGAGCCTAAATTGATGTCCCAGAGTACGGTGTAGCGTGGATATTTGGCATCCACATAAATTCCGTTGAGAAGAAACATTCCTTGGCCGCGCGGCTTACTTGGAGACCTTTCAGTGTCAAAGTGACTGAATGCTGTTAACACATTTATCATAGTTGCTGTATCCGATTGTTTGACGGTTGCTCATTTTGATTAGTTGCTATTTTTGGTAAGATAAATTAGAACCGATTTGCCCCTGAAATGCAGGAATGATTCCACTAACAAAACAAAATGGCGGAGTGTTCTGAGAAGCAGTGGTACGCAACACCAAATTTGTATATACTTTCCAAATACATGCATACACCTGTGTGATTTGGCTGGCATCCAATTTTTTGGGAATACGTTATTTTTTAAACGTCGTGGTATCATCGGAGTGATTGGGTTACAATGTGCCTACCTTGAGATTTTTCTATCGAGATCCAAACAATAAATCCTGTTTTTTTGCGCAAAACCTGTTTATCTGAGACAATGCGTAAAAATTGAAACCGAAACTACCCACATCTGAAGGAATTTACGTGTTATTACATACTTTGGTCGTATGGTGGCCTCGATAGTTCTAGAGAAGCCGTCGGCTTTCTGTCGGGGATAGTAGTCGGGTGCGCTCAGTGGTCACGTGTCGCTCGTTAGCGCAAAGCCTTACTGTACGCTAGGACCATCAGTGTTTCTGACGGCGCAAGACGCTAGCAAATCCTTTTACCAGATTTTAGACATTACCCTGGGTCCAAGGCAACAAGCTGAGCCTATTTGGGTGCTAACCGATTCAAGATCATTGGGTAGGATTTCACATTCTTCTTGGAGATCGGACGATGCTCTTTTGCATTCTCTGGTTCCTTGATTTTAAGATGACTGAAAAGACACCAAGGTGGGGAAAGATCTTTCAGGGTAACGTAAAATTTGCTCAGGGCACAGTCTAAACCACCAGCAATTCTAGCTTCATCTTCTCTGGCTGACCTGCAGCCTTCCAGAATGGATCAGGATTAGACGAGGATGTGGTCCATCTGCCTTGCCGTTTATCTACCGTCCATTTCGGAAGCGCAAGTCGGAAACGCATATCCAACTGAGATATGCAAACTATGCCAGGTTTGCGCCGTTTTTGAAACGATATTAGAAAAAATCTTCCACTTCTAAGTTGGATGGACCTTTAGCCTAAGTAATTAGAATATCTTGTTTGATCGTCCAATTTTGAATGGATTGCAGACGTCCGTGGAATTTATCCCGTTTTTTAAAATCGCTAGGTACAGTTTACATGTAAGTTGAAATGACGGTGATGCTGATTACAGTAATAAGGCTGTAATCTTGTAGTAATGTAATGCTCATAACAGCAATATGCGGATATCCTTAGGGTCACGTCATTTAGGTGGATAGGTTTAGGACGAATGATGTCAAAACAATAACAAGGTACCGCCATGGTACCGGGGAGCACAGCGTCATAGTCCCAATCCGAATTCGCTTGCGTACACTGAGGATATGTTGATAAGTTAATACCGAACCAATTTATACATACAAAAGATCTTTGTTCAAGCCATCCATCTTCGTTGAAGTTACATACCAGAACTGACTGACTCATGATGTGACTGACTCAGCTCAAGTGTCTTATACCCATTTGTGACCTGAAAGGAAGGTAAGAAATTCTGTTGTTTCATTTGCTGAAACGGACAGAACAAATCCAATAGCTGATATATTGTGTAAAATAAACTGGTTGAAATGCATCTTAAGAAAATGTGACTTAAAGTCCTAGTGAGTTTCAGGCATATACCATTTTCTTACAGTGTTTCACAGTTTGTGGGAAAGGTCAGGGAATTAAACACTCTCAAGTCGGTTTAGACTGTCACTTATCAGGAAAGGTGGAAAGTTAGAGGATTTGCTCATGCTAGGTTATCACTTGCACTTTAACGATATATATATAT
>NW_008751657.1:2826559-2881840 GCF_000715545.1 Opisthorchis viverrini | reverse complement strand
GATAGCATAGCTGCAGTCTGTTCGCCCATGGTCATGATGCACCTACCGGTTACGTAATTAACCACAATGAAACTGATGTAGATGACACTTCAAGCCGACTAACTGACAGCCCCAGGCACTCAAACGGTGGTTTCTCGTATTCAAATCAGAAAGTATAGCGGAGTTTTGTTGGCATATTGTTAATTGGAAAGTATGACGTGGGCATAAAAAATCACACTGGCATATATTAATTCTCTCCAGTTGAGAGCTATAGAATCTTACCAAGACAACATCAACGCACCATGTGGGGAGACAAATTGTATCGAAAAATCGCGGCAGTTATAACTTCAAAATCAAGAGTGTTGGAAGTGGTCACAGTTAAACTTCTAACGGGATTCTTGGTTAAAAGATATAACAGGAGTCGTTGTGCATCCTGATAACTTGCAAATACTTCCTCATCTTAGCCATACCACTGAAAAGCACTCACACCGAGGCACTAAGCATTTTTCCGTGTTATCTGCCGTCGCCAGTAGAGGCTATCAACTGTGACAACACTCATTAAGAAGACCGTCTAACAGCCGGAGCAACATATTGTATACGTAGATAGAAAAAAATGATAGTTCAGCCTACCCGATAGTCAGGAGGAGGGTGTGTGAACACAGAGTTCAGGTAACCAGGTGAACTCTGGTCTCGGTCGGAGTTTAGTCGTTCATTCGACTTTTTTGAACCATAGTGCATCAACCGAAACTCCGGAAAGTACGTGCCAACGACCTGGTCAACACTGGCTGTCAAACATACCTACTGAGACAGTAGGTAGCAGTGGGCACGGCACCGATATCTTGATCACACTAAACACGTTGTGAACGCAAGTCCCAGATGGAAACCGCCTACCGACTTTAGGCCTACGAACCATGGAGGTAACTGTGGAAAACATTCACACATCAGGTAGACTGGACTGACAAAACGGAAATGTCTGACCGAGAAATCACCATTTCAGAACACATGGTTTACGGTCCGTAAAACAATTACTGGGCTGTCTCACTTTTAATCCGAAAGCTTCGTCAGGCTGAATGACTGGGTTACACGACCGTTTGAGCTACAACACAGGAGAACAAATCAGTGAGATCTCTCACCACTAGCTGGTTGGAACACTGCTAGGTGTCGAATACGAGACATTTTTCAGCATTCAAGTTAGTGTGAGTGAATAGGTGTCACACCGATGTTATGGAGTAAGTAGATTTGGGCGGGACTTGAAGGTAGGTCCTCTGGTTCGCTTCATTTGATTTGGAGATTCATCTTGACGGTCAGTATATGCAACCAAGTTAATACCACAATGACTCACTAGAGGGAGATGGTTATGTGATTTTTCTCAGATTGGGCTTTCTACCTTGTATCTAATTCATTTAGTATAGTGACTCCCCTTGGCTTGTAGTTGTGCATGGTCACATGTCAACTCGGCTGATCTAAAATATATTCTGCCTTGTGTATAGCTCTGTGTATGGACCCCTGTCTTTGACCGGTGCATGATGTTCAACTGCACTTCCTAGTGGTTCGTTTACTTGCCGCTTGTGCTCGAACGGCCGGTTGTTATAGTTTGAATACGGCAAATGTCTCTCCGCCCTTCGGGTTCTCATGAGCTTTCTTTTCGGGCAAGAGGAATAGTATTGTTAATGGTGTGACGACGGTTCCTGGTGTACGTCTCCAGACATTTTATTGCCCCTTGGACGGTTGTACGCAGGGCAGCTTTTGTTACCGGGCGCACTGGTCGTCTTGGGTTGTTGATCACATTCTGCGTTGTTCGGGAAAGCAGTGATATTGTTACTTAGGTCCAACGTATTAGTGGGAACCTTTCCATCGAAGAAACGCACACAATTACTTCCTGAAACCATGACTACTTCAACCATTCAAACTTCCTCCTCATTTTTCTTTGCTTTGACTTTTTCAACTAAACTCGCCTAGTACTTGTTTCCCTAATAAAACTGTTTAACAGATGTACCAGCCCGTAAAATGTATTGAATTTCAGGTGTATCAACTCCATCTTATAAATGTTTATTTGAATTTCTCTCCCACCCCGCGAAAAGTATCAGGTTGCCAGGTGTACTAGCGATTTGCTGACTTTTAGGGAAATAAGGTCCCTAAAAATTAACATCCTCATTTTCTTGGTCAACACAAACCCACGAGAGGCTCTTGCGTTGTTGTGTCACATTTACGGTCCTTATTTTTGTGGGTGTTGCAGCTGTTCGGTCTTTTCTGTCTCTTCCGTTTCGTTCATTGTAATAAGTATTTTCAACAACCAAATGCTGTTGTTTTTTTTATGAATTGTCCTCTACACTTTTACATCATGTTTAGAGTGGAGAAGTAGTTCTGTTCGGAGCTGTTTAATCTTATTCGTTCTTACTGGAGTTCTACCCTTTCCAGACATCTTTTTGATCTGCTACATGATACTCATTTTTAGGAGAAATTTCGTATTCAGATGGAGACTGATGACATACGTTTGGGGGTAGTCATTGGACATTCACGTTTTACCCTGGCTGACGCCTTGCTTTTGTTGTCCCGTATTAGCAGATATCTTGGTGTGGAGAGGCGTAGCTTGAAGACGATCAGAGTTTTGCTACTGGATGGAAATTCAAATCACCGTAGTGAAGATTGAATAGGAAAAGAGGGGAATTGAGAGTCTCGCATTTTGCTATTAGTCGGCTAAATTCTGCTTGGCATTCCGGTTTCATTTGATCGACTTGAAAACTTTCACGTCATGCAATTCATTAGTGTCCAGTAAACCTCTGAAACCCGCTAAGTGGCCCTTTGTTATGTCTGCAACTGGACAGCTCCAGGTTGTTCGGTTTTCGGTGACCTTTTACTCCCTTCAAATGGCCCGGCCCATCGGCACAATCGGGTAACATAACGTTAACAGGCTCTGCCATGTGTCTGTCCAAGAGGTCATTTGCGTACAAATGTATCGATAAAGAATTCGGTGCTTTTGAATTCAACCTAGTGTTGTCCCTGCAGCAAGCGTTCACTGGCGGTTGACTGTAGGCTCGGCCGTCAAACTAGTAGGAGTTTTAGAACACAACTAACCTGACAACGAATGCCAAATTATGAAGGAAGGTGTAGTCACATACTTCTTGTTCCACACGATGCTACGGGATATTAATACAAGCAGAACAGACTTCATTCATGAAGCGACGCGGGAATAAGTCACCCGACAGCTACAATGGAGGTGAGGACACAAATTTGAGGTGAACAGGTGATCTCTAAGTAAGACCTGAGCTACAAATCTGGTCTATTTAAAAAGCTGAGTAATTTCGAGAAATTTTCGACCCTCAGCACTATGAATCGATTCGTGGGCAGTTCTGCAAGTTGAAAACCAATCGGTTCACGCACGCCCTGTTCGATGTGACACCACTGTCTTAAAGACTTTAGCCAGGCGCATTGCATATCCCTTAAAAATTCCATCCGTTCTCTGATGCTGTCTTTTATATGTGACTGTCATCAGATGAAATAAACGATGGTCTTGGAGAATGGCGGTGTAACATGGTAGAAAATAGTTGTACTGGGCTGATATGTCTCGCTACATTCGTTTGTGACTGGACTTGTATTAGATTTGCTATCAACAAAAATTTTGATTCCCACATAGTTCGATGCCCGTCTACGGAGATTTCCACTAATTATCTTGTCCACGGCCCAATGAGCATCTGTGTTGTACAGATCGTCTAAGGGCATTATCCAACTTAATCGTGGTATCTTCTGTAGCCTGCCTGTTCGTAAGAATGGCTAACATGAGGTACCGAAGTATGCACATCTATTTCATCCCTTGCTGGATACCGTCGCTAAGCTTTCAATTAAATTTTGCTTAATGTAATCACTCCGACAGCTGCTGGATTATCTCTGTCAACTAAAACCATGGGTCCCAAGTTGATTAGATGAAGCCTTTACAAAGTTAGTAGGGCTGCAAAACCAGTAAGGGAATCACGAGAAAAGAGATTTCAACGGGCGAGGACGAGCGGAAAAATTCCTTTCTCAAAATGATCGTATAGAAATATATTAATTTGAGGAAGTGTTTTTAACACTAGTCAATTTAGGTGCTAGATTTCGAATGTTCTGATGTCAGACGTTCTCAGATTTGGTGGCTACCTCCTGAGTTTTGTTTGCCTACGGCCATCAGGACGATGAAGTAAGATTTATATTTTGCCATTCTGGGTGGCAAACGAGTGAGTCGGTCGTAAATTTATTACATCCTGTCAAAAGACAAACTATCTGGCGCAAAATCAAAGGTTCCACACCAAACGATTTAGCAAAGGTCCAATCATTTCTGAATCCTCCCATGAAGTGATAATTCACATTAAAATTCTGAGGTTTCTGTTTTTAAGTGTCACGTTTTTTTTGGAAATAAAGGCACTGAGTTGTAATACTCAACGTGCTCTTCGAATCCCGTTCATCGCAAAACACAACACATACCGTAATTTTGAACACGACTGTGCCATATTTTTAACTCCCTCGTCTGTCAGCATCATCACCCATCTTTAGCTGTAAAGGCCGCATACTTGTTGTACAGTGGTTATAGCCGCCAAAGTTTCGTTAGGCAATCGTTTGAGGAAATGGAGGCAAATAGTCATGTTTTGAGGCACAAGACCGTTTGGCAGGCTCATAGGTTTTCACCTAATTTGCCAACAAATTCCTTCAAATATGTCCTCCAGGATAATTGCTCCCTCAGCGGAAGCTTTTCAGTTTGAGGAGCCACTGGAGACTATCAGAGTGAGTCTACTTCATGGATGCTGGATGTGCTGGATAACTATCCACATTGTCCTTACTGATGGTGACGGGTTCCGACCACTTATTTTTTTCATGCTGCAGAATGGGGCCTTCGTTTCACCAGTGTAGGAACACCGCAATATACTTTACAGTGAGCAGTCACACTCAGGATGAAAGTGCTACAGCACACACAGTCCTTAATGGGGCAGAAAATCAGTTCACCTGAAAAATTATACGGGGAAAGCAATAACCTATGGGAAAAAGACGGGAATTCGGAAAGTGACCTAAGTGTAGATGATGCAATTGCAATTGCTCAGTCAACTAAACACTTGTTCGGTAAGCGAGAGGTGTCGTTCCTGTCCTTTCCAAGCAAGCAAGCTTCCCGTCAGAACGATCAACAGCAATTGATTATCCAGTATGTCGGATGCCGAAGCACTGCTACAAGCTAGATCCACGAAATGGGTGACTCCTCCGACTGTAGATGGACAAATGGAATCAAGCTAGACAAAGCCCAGACTGTTGACCTAACAACGATTGTAGATGAATTCACCCACAAAAACAATCAAGTAGATCATGACCAATATGACCGATGGAATATGGCAGAGAATACTCCAGAAAGTCTGTCAAAGATAGCATTGACAGCAGCGAATTTCGGCAGTCTGCAGTGGGTATGGTATCCAAAATAGGAAACACTTATATCGTTGTTATCATTTATTTTTTGCAAAAAAGAGCAGGCATATGTGCATAAATTGAAACGAATTTTTCTCCAACCGAGGCGCCTAAACATAGAAACATAGGTGCAGAGCTGTAGTACGAAAAATGTGGAAACAACTATATAAATATCCTGGTAAAACCGGGATGCACGCGTAACGTGTGATCATCTGCTAAAATGGAAAGATGTGAAACTGTTTGCCACCAAGGATTGCTCGCCGATCAGTTTCGAACAACAACCCCTAGGCGTTCAAGTAATAATATAGCAGAATTGATATTGTCCGGTAATGATACGTTTACCGCATACTTGATCTGTAGAGGTCCAGCTTCTGTCAAACCAAAGTACACGGAAAAGAAGACGAAGCCAAATAAGGATATGATGAGAATGGTGAGCAGGCCAACGCGAAGAGCGCACTTCGCCCGGGGGTCTTGAGAAAGCGAGATAATCTTCTGCAGTCGAACCGCGTAACGCTCGGCAAATGTCTTTCCTTCAAGATCCGTGTCTGGTGCGCGGTATTTCTGAAAAATTCCAGCAAGTTTTCCACAGCAAACTGCATTCAGACAACGTTCTTCTTCATCGGCAGAACACGGTCGGTCTTCGCAGCCACAGAACCATTTCGCTAAATGCAGTAGACATCGACCAGAACGAGATTCACATTTACATGCACATGGGCAACTGAGGCTTGGTGAACGAACCTCTGTGTCTGAAACTGCAAGAAAATCCGAAAAATATGACTCTCGAAAAGTTTTCAATTCTCATATGCAACCTAAAAATCACACACTTTTAGTACTTCCAGTGAAATCCCAATCACTAACATCTGCGCTAAAGTCGGAGTAATCAAGATGGGCTAGCATTAGATCTATTCTCTATTCCCTTATGCTTTTTGCCGTTTTATTCAAGAATGTTATCACTGTAAAACAACGAAGTAGCAATAATCAGCAGTGATGTTGCTTATTGTGACGACAACAATGAAGATGATTTAGCCGACTGGCTGAAGGTCTGAGGCACGGTTAACTTCGCGCTAGTCTGTATAGCCTCAGTCTGCCAGACAAGTCTTTATGTTCAATGGATCGAGCATTGGGATAAGGTCTGGACGGATCTTAGCTCATTTGCAACCCACCTCCACATCACCTTGCGGTATTCGAAACCTTTAAGGTCATACAGAAAACAAGGACACAGATTCAAACATCAAGGTCCGATCTATCTTGCTGTATTTTCTTGACAGAATTGTGAACTCTCGTGAAATTTGAACGAAAAAATATAAGAACCCTCAAGAGTAGCATGATGTTTTTGATACGTCAAAATTTGACAAAGGTTAGGGTGTTAGTATTCATCAGTGTTTATATACAGAAAATCACAGTACAAGCGTTCCCCTTAAGAGTCCACTGACAGACCTGTATTTACACATCAATTTATCAGGTCTGTACGACAAGTACGTGGTTCTTAAAGCTGGTAATAATGATGATGTCCAGCAACCTCCGACATAAGTGGTGATGACGTGTCCGGTGGGGTGGAATGATGTAAGTTTTTAGAGGTTCTGTAAGTGTCACTTAGCGTTAAAGCCTTACAGATTTCCTGCCAAATTTATAACAAAGCCCAAATGTATCACAAATAAAAGTCAATTTTAACTTGATCCGAGGATTCTGTTTGAAACAACGAAAACAAGGCTAGACTAAAAGTACTCAGTCACCTGAAGATTTCCATCAAAGCTTTCTGGTAATTTCACCCCGTTATCTTTACAACTTTATCGAGTTCATGATATTATAACATCAAAAATGACGTGTGTTGGTTTCAGTGTTACTTCAAATGAAAACAGACAGCGTCTGTGGGTTCAAGCCCATTGTCAGCACATTACGAAGACACTGACTTGCTTTACTTCAATCACCATTTCTTGATAGGCCGTAAACAAAGTAGTAGTATTGATGGCGGAAGTGACTTATATGGTGTACGTTTTCAAAAAAAGAACTTGCCCATGGTAGTGAAGACCGTGGCAGCGAATGGAAACAGACAAACAGTTCAGAGAAGTTCAGACTTGGGGGTGTTGTTTTCATGAAAACAGAGCTTCGCTGATTTATCCTCCTCTAGGTGTAATCAGTTTCTACGAATCTGCCACTGACTGACATTGTAATTTACCGAAACTCCTGATCACACTTCTAGACTCAAAAAATATCTGGTTCTAGCTTTCTCAAATGATTCGCTCTCTCTCTGCTCAACCAACACACAAGACTGATTTTCCGCTTCCATTCATTGCGCTCTTCGTTGTGGGACTTTATGCAAATTACCATGCTTGCAGGGCAGTTCGGTACCACGGCTACCACACTGATGTTACTCCTAATCATGATTATGCACGTAACACCTTCGGTTAAGAGAATCCGTGTTTTTTGCTCCGGGGACTTCGCCCTGAAATGAACCGGTGGATAAATGGTAGGCTAGGATTTACACAAAAGAAAACAGAAAAATCAATATTCGGACTTGTTTTCATTCGAGGAGGCAATTGATCTCGGAACAGATTTGTCTTTATTCGTAGAAAGCTAGGGACATGGAGTGAGACAAAACAGTGTGGCGGTAGACTAGCACAGCTTTCAGGACTTCTGTTACCCATGTGGGTTAAAATGTTTCACCAAAGTCTGAAATTGTGGAATACTGGTGAACAGCATCATGCGTTTTGGTTGCCGATGTGCTTGGATTATATTTTGCAATGTCACAAACTATTTGTGAATATTCGAGTCTATTTAAAGGAAAGATAACGGTTTCATCTGAAGCAACTAGGTGAACAATCGGGTCATGAGTGTCACGTGCCACGGCCCTAAACTAATTTGCGCTTCACCACGCTATGCACATGTTATGGTTAGAACACAGAGGATGCTACCAACTCTCGGTGTGTTTCATCTATCGTAGGAGATACACCAAAATCTAGCTAAGGTAGCCTACCAACAAGCAGGATGAGAGTTAGCTAGTACAGGCTGTATCATAATAACAGATTTGACGTTGATCAAAGCTATCCCGAGAACCATTTTCGGTTTCGCCATCCCAATTTGCAAACAGCTGTTATTCACATAGTCCGTGGAATACCTTTTGAAGTCAAAGAACTTGGAACACATATGCCATTTGTATAACACTCTATTGGTTTTTAGTCCAAATAATTCCCCTCAGCCATCAACATTTGAAATTTACCAGGTGAAAACTCATTCGGATATATAAGATGATCTCACGAAGCTAGACTGTCTTCAAGAATATAATAATTCTGGTCAATCGAAAGGGTTTTTTAAAGGTTCGCCGCACTGATGACAGACTCTTTCTGTGTGATGGGTGTAGGAGATTATGCTGAAAGTAAATTTCTGATGAATAAACAAACTGTGTTGAGGACAGAGTGTGTTGAACACTGTTCGCTGCTCAGTTTTTAATAACCAATATGCTAGGTGATGAGTGCATTTCGATGCTTCTGACAACTTTAGCTGCTGGTGGGACCGACCATTATTTGTTATCACTCAAACGGACTGCTCCTTGCATTACAGTTGGTTTTTTAGGTTGAAAAAATTCGGCCATACACTTAACTAGCCTTGCGACCTTGAAGTCCCCCAAGCTGCGTTTGGTGCTACGTGAAAAGAGATTCAAATGCCATCAGAGATAACGGTATTAGCTTCGGTAGACAGAACGTGATTTGGAGACAGACACGCCCACCAGATACTTTTCACATAGACATGACTGAGCCAAACATGTAAAAGATAAGGGAGCTCCAACGAAAATAAACGGACTAAGGTTGTCTCAGAGAAAACGCGATTTCATTCGGATTTAAAGGAATTGACGAAGGCTGAATTGAACTGCAGTAAACAACCCAAAGTTTCAGAAGCCCGCAAAGAGAAAACATACCATAATCTTCCGGATACTTCTCAACTTGCAGTCCAGAATTCACTTTGTCCGGAGAAAGGACAGTATCGAAACCTTGATGAAAACTGTGGCCATAAGGTTGATCTCGCACGACTTCACCAGCCGATTTGATGTTTTTTTGATTCTCCATGTTCAGCACATCTACCACCCTGTAGTGTTCTTGAACGTTCCCATCCCCTTCTCCTTCAGTGATCTCACACGCTGGTACCGTTGGATCCCATGCGGTCCAGTAGGTTAGGCGGTGAAGGTTCTCAGGTTTTGGACGTTCAGAGAAGAATGAAATGATTACCAGTATTAATCCAGAACTCAGGAATGAGAACAACGCAAAGTACATGTAGTGAACTTTGCTAACAATTGCAGGACGTAAGTCTGCTTCGCCGCAAACGGGTTCGCTGTATATAATAGTTAGGATCATTCTGACGAGACCAACAATCAGTCCGTACACCAGCGCGCAGAATGCACCCTGAGAATAGTGAATGGAAGTGACCATACGATTAGGAACGAAATGCTACTTTTTTTACACGGACTGAAAATAAAGCACATGTCCCAAATACAGGAAAGATATTTATCAACTGCCGCAAAGATGATCGGGAATCGTGTGCAGTGCACCTTCCGGTTTCGCTTATATGTAAACACTTATGCATAGATAATTTCACAATGAAGCCACAAAGGGGTTCAAAATTCATCAAAAACTGAGTTTTCTGCTATTACTCACGACAACCACTTATTCGATCATTAGTAACTTATGTCTAAGACAACAGCGGAAGGACGAAGATCGAAATTAAATTAATTCGCGATGTTCTGATGTCAAGAGGGTTTTTACCAATTAAGCATTGCCAATGGTTTGGACACGTCGGGAAACGCCACGAAACTGAAATGACCGATCGTCGGCACCTCACCTTAAGTGATGCTGTCACCTGTGTGCATTAAAAGCGAGGGTTTAATGGCTTTTACACTCTGGAAGGCTAAATTTGACCGAATTATTTCATCGTAAAGGTTTGATTTGATTACTAGACGAACGAGTACATCGTGCGTAGTTAGTGTGACTTTGGATGAAACGTCAGCTTCACTAACACGGGTTTTGGCCTTGTAAGTTTTTTTCTCAAACTCCCCACTCATCAGCCACAAAATTTGTAGGTAGGCTTGATATTCTGCGGTACAATTGTTTTACCAAATGTTGACGTTCGGTTAGGCTTCATGTTCCTTTGTCGGATAAAATGGTCTATTTCTTACCGCTTCACCACGGCATCTAGGCCATATTTGGATGCTCAAGTACAGAAGTTGCGAAAAACGACTGTGCCAGTGCAAGACAAAATCATATATCTGAGAGATTATACATGCCGGCGCAATGTCTTCCCCATACATGTGCGCTCAACTGAGAAACCTGATCGTACCGACTCAAACGCTTCAGGATGAGCCATCAGAACTACTTAACAACCCGCTGAGCGCAGTAATTCTTCCGACGTGATAACATAGAGGTTATTAAATTTAGTCTAATTCCAAGTTCATCAAACCCTAGTACCATCTTTAGTAGCGCAAATCACCTTTCACAACAAGATCTGAGCCAGTCGTCTGGAGTTCAAGGCTCTGTACCGCAGATGATATGCACATTTGCTGAACCTTGCTAAAAGCGAAACTCAGTTTCCACCCCTCGCGAGATTGTAACTTTCAGTATCAATTAACCCGGGATTCATTTATTGGAACTCTTGAAACTCCGTGGTCTGCGGAAAGAGTCTGGTGGGCATCAACGCAAATAATGCACTAAAATTAGCTTTCGGGTAGTTTGGAGCAGTACTGCTTTGGTTGGACATGAAATAGATTTGTTGCTATATCACCTATGGAGAACTAGTGGCAATAATGATGTATGTTCATGAGGGTTTATTTGACGAAAGTTGAAAATCGTATGACCAATCGCTACTGTGGCTGGATGCTGTGCTGACTTTCACTTTCTCGATTTTACGGTTGAACTAAGGACTAGAGACTGTCATGCGTTACAGGCACGATACTGACTGCCCGATTAGGCCATATGTTTTCCTCTTTTCCATTCATGTATGACTTCCCAAAGCTCAAACTGATGAAGCAAGGAGCTACAAATCTAACTCCGCCAACTGATCACATCCTTCATGCACCACCAAGTTATGCTTTATTCGATTTAAATCCGGGAAATAAACAATCGTTTGTGGGATGCTCCGACAACAGTTCTCTCGACTTACCTGCTGATATATTTTCTACTCCAACCACTATTGGAAATCCTACAAATCACATCACCTCAAAACGATATTAGCTGGAAACGGTTAACCGTTTGGAGTCTATCATGATACTACAGCATAAAATACAGGTTGTTTCCCTTTGAAATTTTAACGCGTCACTTAGATGAAACCATGTGAGAGAATGGTGGCAGTCTGAAATAGCGCTATTTAGTATTCAACCGAGCTTTATCAGAAGCGTCCCGATCACTGATCATCAGCTTAGCGGTAACTGGAGTACACATAATGAAGGCCAGGTGAGAGTGCCAGGGTTCCACTTGGGAGAAATCAGTTGACTGGAAAGACCACATGAAACTCTAAATGACACTGTTCATGTCCAAGGCCACTGTGAGTGGTTCTTCACTTTCACCAAGTGTGTTGTTGGGCGCTCTTCGTAAATTCTCATTCATTAAACCGAAAACCACCACAGTGGATCAAAGCATCTAAGTGCTGCCTCATATGAAAACATAAAGTTTCCTTTAGAAGGATAAAATGAGCAATAAGCAAGAGGTTAACCCCGACAAAATCTACTGATGCCTCCAAAAACCTATGAGGGCGTGTACTGGAGAAATGAAAGAAAGGCTTCTATTGAGTTAAACCCAAAAAAATTCTTGACGGGTATTTAAAGAAAGAAAACTAACCGATTCCGTAGAGCGTTTCCAGAGGACGGCCAACAAGTAGATGGAAGCTATGGGTGGAGCCAGACAGGCAGAAACAGCCTGTATGTAAATAAACAGCTGGCTGCCTTGCAATTGCTGAATCACGGGTACCCATGCAATGCTCACCATGACCAGGACGACGACAAAAACCCTCGAAAAATGGGAAATCGAGAAACGAGTTTGGCCATGACATCGAGGGACATACAACAATTAATATGCCTCAGCAACCTTAAGGAAGTAAGTTTGCCAACCTAAATTGATAAAGCGCGTCGGAATAGATCCTCTTAACTGACTTATCGGAAGATAAGTAATTCATATTTTTTACTGAGCATCAAACCAGGTTGCCGACAGTTTTGTCAGTCAACAAGAATAAACAAGGAGGAACGACCAAAACAATCAGCTAGCGGCTACATACAATCCAACAGATAAACAAGGGTCGAGGTGTATTAACCTCACACCTTGCCTGCGAAAAATTACCAGAAGACTGAACCCAAAGTGTTGGTAACTGACAGGATCGATACTGTGTGCAAGACACTTCCAGAAAAATCTCTCGATTAGTGCGGTACCCACACCAACTGCATACCGCCAAAAAGTGTTCGGTCCTCGTGTCGCTATCACTATGTCAGTGCACAAAATGTAACGTACCTTACGTATGCCTACTCTGGTTGAAAGGATAATGTGTGTGATAGTTGCATTGCTATTCAGAGAGCCAGTTGGGATCACTCAAGTAAACCATTAGACGTGCTTCTTGCAGCTGGGTGTAATACCCCTCAAATAAAAAGTGTTCAGACCTGGGATTAGTTTGCAAAAAATGGTCATTTGTGTTTTGATATTTTTGAGCAAATAAGGAGCGATCAGTACAGAAGTGTTGCAGTCAAAGTAATATGGCCCCATGAACTTTAGGTCGGCGACACTCACAAATATGACAGGATAGATATCTAAGAAGGAATGGCAAAATGATTGGCAAATCTTGACATATGCGTTGGTACACTACGGTTTTGCAGACCCTATTCAAACCCTGTGGTAAAAACAGGGGTACCATGAATGGAAAACCACATCAATGACGCCTCTTTTTTGTGCAACTGAAACCTAGGGTGGATTGGCGAGCTTACCGACCGACAATCATCAGTTCAGCTTCACGAGCGCTTTTTCTGAACCGTTGATAAATGTCGACTGTGAACAAAGTACTGGCTGAGTTGAAGATAGATGTCAAGTCCGAGATGAGCGCTGCCAACATCACTGAAAGCATCAAGCCGCGTAGACCTGTTTCAAATGGTTACATAAAGAAGCGAGAACTTAATAGAATGGGCGCCATATTCACTAAACAGGGTTTGCAGCACTGTACTGAGCTTCAAATAATCAGAATAAGTCCGCAGATATGAAATGAGTCTGACCATACATAATATGACTGGGTAGACTCCTGTCTCTTGCTTGTCAGGAAGGTGATTTGTCACCTGATCTACAAAGACGTGAGTCCACTTCGAAATTTTATTTACCGGAATTTTACGCGTGGTTCGTCCTATGTCTACTTCAATAGTGAACAGCCGAGGTCCATCTGCGCTTTTAGTAAAGTGAGTAAAGTTCCATAACAGTAAACACAGAGTTCGTCATCCCTCCAGTCACAATTTCATGCCCGTATAAATGATTCACCAGTACCTTGGCTAAAAGCAGATACATTTTATTATTCGGGAGAAATCTGCATGCAACCAAAGACCGTATTGAGCCCCTTGTATCAAACCAAACTTCTGCTGAGAGATCCATTATCTCAGAATCCGGGGACTACATTTACTTGGTATGACCCAAACAGGACAACCGGTAGTGGGCTGTCTGTAGATTTCAAGCAATCGTCCCAAACGTTAGTGAAAACATGTTGAAGAATTAACGGCACAACAACATGGCAACCCCTGAACTGAATCCAGAAGTAGGATATGACTTATCAGGAATCAGGTCACAAGGTTTACCCGTTGGAATCAATTACCCTGCAGATTGCTGTATCACTGTGGCTGAACGCAAAACATGTGTGCACACTTGAAATTCATATAGGCTACCATAATTCTTAACGGTGTGAACGAAGTGTCATGCTTCTGTTTTCCGACTGCAAAAACACCTAAAAACAGACCACCAAATATTGGGAGTTTTTCGCGAACGCCTCGAGTAGAAACCCAACTCGTGATGGAGCGATTAAAATCACACACAAGTTTGCAATTGCGGTAATCTATAGCAGGAATAAGCGAAATACAAACAGAATTGTACATACAGATGATCCAAATGGGACTAAATCACCCGGAAGTCCCCTTCTGTTAGCGCAGCAATACCTTACAACGCAATTGCAGGAGTGCGCACAGCATAAATTTCTGAGCTATCACACTTGAATGTTGTTGATGTGGTGTTTCTTCAATTAGTGACCAGCAGAGTTGCTGCGTAAAGGGTTAGGAAAGACAGAAATGTTTGGATAACCAGTGCTCCCACTTAACAAAACGGCTTTCTTCAAGTTAACTCTAACTTCAGTTCTAACACAGACTACTGTAAGCGACCAGGATACGCCCACGTGAGTACAGAGGAATGGTGTTACCCTGAGTATTACAAGTGTATTCAACGAAATTATTGCTTTATAGCTGTTCATCCGTCCTGAGTGACTTCTAGGATATCCTATACATTTCTGGAAATAGGTATTCATATGTACGGATCAAATCTCTGACAACGGCCCCGGGACCTACAAAGACGACCGAACCGGTCGATACTTCAAGTTTACAAGTGATTACAAACCATGCCTGTGACAAATTCGATGGCGTCCAATAGACGAGCCTACTGTAGCGCATGCTAGAATGCAGGCCCGACGTATTGAACAAAAAGCTCACGAGTCGTCTGCATTACTGTGAGACAATAGGCGGTTTCCCGTTTACGCTTAAGCAGATAAGCTCTCAGCCTCTAATGCCCAAAAGATTGATGGGGTACAGAAGTATTAGGTTTACATATCTTTTGAGCATACAAAACACATGCAGAATTTCTGAAATCGATCGGAACAACAAGTTGAATTCAACGTTAGCATGTAGATGCGCGCCACTTATGATCTTTCAGTCATAGGACGTTTTTGGATACGAAGTTTTGAATTGGAAACTGAAAAGGCAACCCATTGTCTTTCTCCTGCTCCAGCGTTCGTCAGAAAAACGAAATATGCTACGGGGTGTGGGTAGTTCAGTAATACTTGTTGGTTGTACTAAAAATAACACAGACTGATTGAACATGCGATTTATATCCAGGAACGTCTGGCAGAGATATTGGGTACCACGTGACTAATCTTATTCTAGACTCACTAGTTTAGATTCGTGATAACAGTCTTGACCACCAACAATTCAATTTTGACCAGACTGGTATTTGTAAGCCATTTCAACTGGTTTATATTGTTGTTCACTGGCATGGATTCTTTGTTATGTGTGTATGAGCAACCTAGTGTTCGAAAGAATGCATCTTATGGTTAGGTGCTAAAAAATCCAGGGACTTACCTGATGGCATCAAACCGACAACCAGTTTCGGGTAGGCAAGATTAGAACATCCATTGCGTTGTCCACAAACTCGCAAACATTGCTCGCCTGGAATACACGCCACCTCATCTGCGGGGTTCAAAGGCAAATGCGAAAGTGATGAAATATGCTACCATCCGACAGACGAAGATTCACTCAATCTGACATATTATTTCTCACTTTTGAAGAAAAGCTGCCACTTTGACGTAGTGATCATTGAGTACTGCAATGAGCCTGTGGTGCAAAATGGCCGAAAACCTATTACACATGGTATAAATATGCCAGAAAGGTCAGGGCGAGCACCCATACTAGGGTTATCTGTGATTATCGGTTTATCCACAATGTCCGAAAAACAAATATTCATTTCTATGAGTCTGATGCAGTTCCAAAGGCAATTGGTTTGTGCAGAAGCATCAAAAGCCACACATTTATGGGTTACTCTCTCTGGACCATCGGATTAGGCCAGTGCTCTGCAGCCAAGGCGGCCACAATAGTGAGCAATCGGCTCCAAGAGGAGTCCTTCGACAGAGCCTTCTCGGTTGTTGGTCAGGTGGCTGTTGATCTATTCGTCGAGCTTGGCAATCGGCTTGCAAACGTTTCGTCACCATACGAGGAGACATCGTCAGACCCACCAGAAGCATGGTACTCCACCGAAGAGGCGATCAACAAGCATATCGAAATTGATCCTATTTACCTGCCACTAAGATCAAGAGAACTCCAGAACCACCGAGCTTAAAGCTGCAAAATCAACCAGACGAGGAAATCATAAGAGAAGGAGGAAAACATCATTCAAACGGACGCATCAACTGGACTGGAGAAAGCGCCCAATCAAAGCACCAAATCTACGGACGGACGAAGGGACGCTAACCGCTACGGTGGAGGAAATAGGGCGGCACAAGCAACCAATCAAACTCAAGAACGTCAGACCACAACGCAATACAACCCGAGGCCGGAGAGAACGAACTACTAATAATAGAAGGCGTGAGGATAACCAATCGACACAAAAGAACGCAGACCACAATGCAACAAAGATCACAAACGGACCAATAGATTTACCAAATTTGCTACACTTTAAGTAACCAGTCACGTCAAAAAATAACAGATAGCCCTCGAATGCTATATAAGGGCACGCAGGCAAGGAACAAGTACCCACTCAACGGCGCACTGATGATGTCTCCTCGTATGGTGACGAAACGTCTGCAAGCCAATTGCCAAGCTCGGCGAACAGATCGACAACCACCCGAACACAACCTATAAACTCACCCGAGCTAACAATATTTCAACACATTACCGACAAAGCCTTTATCAAAATCCCTAGAACAGTATCAGTGTTCGACACGGATGCACCGCTACTGTACAAGCGTAATTTATTCGAAAGCTCCATTGTGGAGGATGAAATAAACGTGAATGGGGACGAGACCTAGCGCCAGCCTAGTACAATAATTCTGAGTCACCTACATATCCATATTCTCATTCAAACAGTTTGAATAGAAACTGACAACAAGCACACCACTGACAACATCAGCAGCCATATCTCACAGCGTCTACAGCAATGCACACGAAGGGTCACGTGGACCCCATCCTGTAGGGTGGGTGGCACCCACGGTACCCAGACTCTTCATAATCGATCTGGTTTTCCTCTGCCAGACTAAAGGTTGATCACTACACCCGTATCAGCTTGAATTGGGCACGAAGACTACTTATGGACAGACGATGATTTGACATATGATGCCCATGGGCAAACCACCACAGCTTTTGATGCTGTACACACCCCGCAAAATTAAACACTCGCTTTCTAGCTGTCTCACTGTAAATCCCTTGACACCAACTTACACCAACTACGGTTCGCAGAGGTTTCGTCACAACCGTACAACAAAACATCCCTTACTATAGCGTGGTACGCACACCCCTTAAGACTCAGGCATACACGTCCAATCAGAAAACGTGAATCGAGCCTTAGAGATCAGTGCGTTAACCTCATTTGTCATACTACAACTTACAAGTTTTGTGAATCGTACTACAACTCCTCGTGCCTCTCCTTGGATTGTAAGTGACGTTCCCAGTGACCGCATGTCCAGGATCATGAAGCTTACTCATTATGGATTCAAAGCGCATGACAAGAAACCGGCTTATTTAGGTTATTTCATCCAAAAAAAACAACTGTACCTTATTTTCCGCTTCGAGCACGAGAAAAATGTCTGATTATCCAAGATTGATAAGAATTTTGTTGCTTAAACCTAGACAGGGTCCCAATCTAAAGCCATCGGGTCAAAATTTCTGACAGCAATGCGGCGCCGATGGAAGAAAGATGCCAATGTATCATTTATGAAGGACCAGTTGCCTTGTATGCATAAAGCCCCAACCTGGATGACCAGGAGTTTGTACTGGAATCAGAGAATCTGCAAGCGTCTCCAGAAGTATGGTTCAGTGGGACAGGGAGGCTCATAAACCGTTTTACCATATTAACGTTAAGTCCCTTCGTTACGGTCAAGAAAACACCCACCCCAAGGTCTGGGTTTTCTAGTGAGAGAAAGAGAACGGCGTAGATCACATCACTTGGTGAAAAGTTCTGGAACTGCGCCGATGAACAACAGTGGTCGTTATTTTGATCCAAAAGCCCTTCTGATTCAGTTGACTGTCAGAAACGGAATGAAAGGTGCTCCTTTCAACTTCCTGTTACTTTTGAATTTTTTTGTATGCCTCTTTCCATGTGCGCAAACGTGTCATCGGTCAACTGCCTCCTATGTTCACCACATTCAGTAACGTCAGTCAAAGGTGTGCCTTGTTCCTCTTTTTCTTTAATTTCGTAAAGGATTTCTTCTTTACCTATTTATAACACCTGAGGGATCGAAACATTCCAAGTCATTCGGTCGTGCACATTGAGCACATGAATACGATGACGACATCGCTCGTATTGTATGGGGCGCTTTAGAATTGAAAACTGTCTTAAACAAACTGAGTAATTGTGATGTATGGTTCAGCATGAACTCCACAGCTATGAAGAATGCCACTGCAAAGCTTGGTTGGATCAAATATAACACGCTTGCAGATCAGTCCACCGATGTGGTAGATCATTTAGTCAGTTTCGGCAGTTGCTTAAGTCCCGGCTGAACGGCGAGGGGTGAAATCACTCAGAATCGGTAAAGATAGGTTAGAGTTTGCCAAACTTCAGTAGTCGTTGTGCCAAAGTGACATCAGTTTAGCTGTCGGAAATAGAGTACACAATGCTGCGGAACAAACTGCTCCTCCTCGTCACTACAAACAGAAGACTACTGGTGCTTCCAAAGCACTGTGTGGGTCAGATGAGAGCATAAGCTCAGTCATGCTGAGGTAAGCCAGGTGGCCTTCACCCTTGAAAGATCACAGGTTGCGCTAGTTAGGACACCTACTTGATATATCAGAGAATCATTCGTCTCACAGGATCTCTTTCGCCAGCCATGCACCAGATGGAGATGACCCAAAGGCAGTCAATCCGAGACTCGTCAACGAAGCAAGATAGCTCCTACCAGTCACATCAGCCACACCGGCAGCTACTGTCTTCCAGATGGGATCCCCGGGAAGAAACCAATCAACCGTAATGATTCTGGCATTGTCGCGCAGCTTATAGTGACCTTACATCAAAGCTATTGCCTTTATGGCGTAGCTTTCTCCATCTCTGCTACATAAGACAACTAGGCGTCAATGTCTATAGTCCCTAAGGCGTACCTGCCATGCGCTTTTCCTTTTAACCATAATGAGAAGCTGGGATCACTGTGCCTTGTCACATGACTCACAGATCTGATTAGTTTTCACTTAGCGCGTTTCAGATAGACTAAATCAAGGGATAAAATGCAACGCTACTTTATGATCAGGTGAGAGGAATTGTTACGTCGCCCGTAAAAATCCAACAATTAGTGGGGTTTGTAACAGAGTTATCCATAAATCAGAAAGAAATTCGAATATGTCAAATTAATTATCTTTCTAAATGTGTCCATACGCAAAGCCTCTCGAAGATACAGCTTGGCCATTAAGCAAGAAATTGTATGCAGGGTATGGTGAAACAGGGCAAAAGACCGGAGTAAGGTATGAATGCTGTGAATCATCATTGTTAAATTCTTGAACGTACGTCACGAGTTGAGCTGGCCTGATAAAATACCAACAACCAAGGGTGTGGACTTTTCTAATTCCTTGAATACAGGCATGGTCCAACTAAAAAATCTCACTATTTGAGTGCATGCCCAGGCGGTGTCATGTGTCTCTATTCTGCTTCCATGCAGCTACTCCGATACGAGTTGAATGAGGCACTGCATGGCTTGTGGATCAAAAATGTGGATCGACCAATGTGGGGTTCTATGGAGAATTGGGATGTGAAAGTATGGTCTAAAAAAATTCACATTCTTTTTGACTACAGATTGAAAAGCATGCAGCTTTAATCCATAAAATACACTCTCTTCTGTTGATGTGATTATTCAGGTTGCTTACATCATTACATGAATTTTCATCAAAAAACCAATCCTGTGGATTTTATTTGTTTACTTTCGGATTATCAGCACCAAAACAATTATCCACCTTGTCATCATGGCCTAGCTGTTATTACTTTGTTACGTATAAGAGCCGGTGGTAGTCTATGATCATTGGTTTGACCAGCATAAAACTTCGGAAACGAGTTTTGGAATCTTGCTTAGAAAACGATACAGCTCAGGTGATTGCCAGTCGTTTCAAACCACACCTTGCAGTGAGTCTAAAAAGACACTGAGAATGGTTCAAACACTAAGCTATCAACAAATCCAAGCCACAGCGTTCTGATTGTCTAATCTTACCTCCTGACTAACCGCGACCTGCTCATCAGTGAGCCGTCTACCTTTTGTCTTTATTTTTATTTAGTTAACTCTAAACATGATGGGAAAATTTTTACTGTACTGGTTAGGCGGTGAATCGGACTTCAACATTTTCTTATGTAGTATATGTCCCACAAGTGAAATCCTGAATGCGTCAATAAACTGACGAATCAGTCCAAACGTAACATTTACTACCAATGGTTTTAGGGTGGTAGTGGTTTGCTAGCAATGGAAATCAAGGGCAACACACGATCAACGCGCTAGTGTGATGTTTTGACCCTACCGACCCGTGGGAAATATGTGGTCCAGGTTTTTGGAATAGGTTTGCCTATCTTAAATTCTATATCGATACCTTAGATAACGCGGCTACCTAGAGGCGTAAGGCATTACAGACTTGAACGACTCCTAATTAAATGGAATCAAGGTGCGATGAGACTGCTTTGAAAAAGAAAAAGAAAAAAACATGCATCAAGTGCCTGACCGAGAGTCTGAAAGCGCAACAGCCTCTAAGGATCTGACAATCAAACATTTTGAAATCAGAGTTCGGTCATGCCCACTGTTGTTGTTACAGGAGTCATAAAAGTGGTCAGAAGCCAATTTCAGTCATTATCGTCACTAGCCACTGTTTTTATCCAACCTATTAAAGGTAGACTCGCGGGTGGTTCAGCGACATGTACGAAAATAACGAGGCCCATTAGCCGCACAATGCTCTCAGCTGCAAAACCTTTACGAGTGGAGTGCAACTTTCTGCGCCAAAATATTGCATTTTGTTGCGTGTGTGCTCAAACCAAAAAACATTTTAATCTACGTTCATATTTTTGCAGCTCACCAAATTTCATTGTCCACTGAAGCAATGATACCTTTGCCGAAAAAGTCTGGTGGACCCCGGGATGCCTAAATGGGGCTCAAAAGTTTCGACTGGTACATTGGACTCAATTGAACGACTGCTTCAGACCATCAAGGACACGTCTTAACTTTCGAAAACTCAGTTCCATTGTACGAATACTGAGCGCCAAAATAACCCGAAAAAAATAGTGCATTTGCCTGAACCGCTTAGACAGACCCAATTTGGCACAAAGCCTATAAGTACTGATTGGATCAGTGTCAACCTGTAACTTCAGTAAAAAGAATAGTAAAATTGTGAGAACCGTACATTGTGATTCCATTCCAATATATGACAAAACGAGAGGCACCGTATTCACCAAAACTATGCTGAAATACTCAACACTGGGATGTACCTGGTACGCAAGTTCATACAGTAATCTTAAATAGTCTCAGGATAAATACAATCATCAACCACTTCACTAAATGGTTTCAACGACTATGTCAAGCCGCAAAGCGTGTACCATTAAATTCCTGGAGAAGCACACCAAAGTACACACCAAAGTACACCAAAGTACGAGCAGTTGTCACCTACACGATAGACCGTTTATGAAGAAAGGTCATTTCCCAGATGAGTTCAACAGACAAGATTTGTACTAAGAGGTCATCTTTGCCCCTACAGCCGGGGTTATTTTGGAGAAGGTAATACCCGTTGAAAACCACGGAGTGTTTTGCTTAGAAAATGTCACATTTGGAGACTCTCACAATTTTGTGAACGATTCTTCCCAGCTTAGGGCACTGATAATGGACCCCATGAATTACTACCAAAACACCTCAGAAAGGACCAAAAGTCATTTTCTCTTGGTGGTTTATTTCCGGAGCGATCACCCTATTTCAGCCGGTCATCCACGAAAGCTGCGGTGATCATTCTCTCTGTGCTGTGTAACCCAATTTTGAACAAAGTGCACTTGTAGTTTGCTGCGCTGCGCGTTCGAGTAAGGTTACCAGATCTGACTGGCATATGTGCCAGCTGTTCGATATCATATTAAGTGTAAAGTTTCAGCTCAGAGGGTTCACAGTATAGTCCGGATCAGACCAGCGTTTAAACAAAGAGTGGTTCAAGAGCTAGCGACAAAGTGAATGGTTCTGATATTCGACGTATAGTTGATAATGTAAGCAACTTGATTCGAGCAACTGGTCCAAAAACATTACTTAAAGGTGGTATATCACCAAAATAATCAATGAAAGATGAAAAAATACACTAGGAATCCCCAGGCATGTGATTTCACCCATAGGCCCATCTAGATATGGTGAAGAATTTAAACTGTTCGGTGGCGCAATGCAGGTGTGGTACAAGAACCTATCATTATGAGTGTGGTTCATAGTTGTGCCCATTCAGCCAAGCCACTGGGTAGAGACAGAACGGAACCCGGCTACCGCTGATGCTCGGATGTGAACCGAACAGCTTGACATAAACTAACTCACCTACAACCAGAATAAACTGCCCTTCGGGAATCGAGTGCACATACAGACCCTCCATTAGTGCAATTACTAGTTTCAGATCATTATTTTGTTTTCCATAAGGCAGTCGTTTTACTACTTTTTCAGATTTTCTAATTTGGCCACAATGCTATCTTCATTTTGATAGGCACCACTTCGTCTTTCCTAAACTAATGTATGATACGTACTGGCTTGAAAACGAATCACTTCAAATTAGTTAACTAAACTGAACGAGCATCGATATATGGCATTAAAATTCAAGTTTTCTCGTGTGTAACTAAGAGTTTAACACTGGACCAGTAAGTTAATTGGGGGATAAACAAGCCATCAACCAAACAGCTAAGGAATTTGGATAGGCGATATTCCCAGAACTGATTGTCAAAACCAACGACACGTTCAAACAATTCTCAGGATAACGGCTTAATAGGTCACACGCCTGAACTTCGATTTTATTGATCAGTACACCGCAAGTAAACATTTAGCGCGAAGAAGTGTACTGACCAGTCTAGAATTGAAGATTGTCATATCGATGAGAACAGTTTGTTCTTATTCATTTTCCATTCTTATGTTTCTGATGGAAGGGGAACAATTTTCTAGAACGCTCAATCCATGGTCCGGAATACGTCATTCGATTTTCATATCACCTTCATCAGGGCAACTGACTGAGTCTGCTGAAGAGTTGTATTTAAATACAGCTGGCAAAAATGAGAATCAAACAAGGCTGCAGAAATTCAGTGCACCATTACTTGCGTCAATCAGTGACGCTACAGCGATAAGTATCGATTGAATACCAAGTGGTCTTTCAAGGCAGTCGGATGCTTCGATAGATATATAAATCGCTGTAGACGGAGACCTGCTATGGTTATCAACCTGCAACCGTATCAACTCGCGTCAATCTCTCAAACAGGTGGGGTGTTTGGTCGAATTCTACCGATTGAAGATTCAGCATTCTTGACACTGATGAGGTATTCTACCCCAGTGTCTCTTTGTGTAGACACAAATGGGACACAATCTAACCCACCAAAATATAAGATTTTACTCGGGGTTGGCAAATGGACCGTGTAAAGTTCCAAAAAGAGAGACCTACAGCTAATCTCTGCTTTCAAACTAATTTTTATTTGAAGAAGGCTATTCGCTCACAAAGAATACAGGGTTTATATCAAGTGGACCTAATCTCATGTGAGGGAGAGATCTGCGGAAATATGGATCCAGGAATGTTTGAAGGCCGGGTACTGAAATGACCATTTGGACTAAAACTGGGGTAGTTCAAGGGACTATACTATGCCATAGGCATAACACACTACTCATAAGGTTGTTGAAAACCCACCGGCAGCTCACGACCGGTTTTACCCTTTTTTTGGCCCATCAGTTGGGCACAGTTCCGATTTTCCCTCAGTCAGACTATATTGTTTTCACATGAAACTTCACCATCGTCGTTTTAAAGGAAACTCTCATTATAACGATGGATTTCTCCGGTAATCTCACTGAGTCCCAGAATTACAGGTTTGGCCAAAACACAACCTCTATCCACTAGCACAGAAAACATTTCTGTTCCCGGGGCCATGCATCAACAGCAAAGTAACGTTCAAAAATGTCATAAAGATTGAAAAACACATCGCTCGCGGAATGAATGAACAACTCAACTGTCGAACAAGGCACGAAGAATCTGCAACCAATACTTTCGTACAACGGCGCACTTTGCATGGACAAAGTAGAAACATGCGGGATAAGTAACTTAGTAATCAGAATGACGTCCGCGTACTTTCGTGATCTTGAAGGAACGCAAATGCGAGAGGTGGAGGGTCCTGCCGACAGTTCAGTTACCTCCATACATCAGACACAGATCACAAATACGTCGGAGCGTATTGGGAAACCAGCATCAGACTCACCAATATTTTATTTTTAACGCAATGATAAATACCAATTTCCACCAGGCAAAAATTACTCAGAACTGCAATGTTTTAGTTCAGATTTTTTCTCTTCATTCAATGTACTGAGTTGGAATTTCCTGAGGATACGCACAACAGAAGGCACTGGTGGCCACTACATTTAAGTACTTTATAACATTAATACCTGAAGAGATGCACGGAAATGTGAGTGTCAATTGATGTGCCTTTTTTATCTTTATGGGAATCTTCGGGATACTACGTGCTTGCTACGTTCTCATCAAAACGAACAACAAAGCCGAACTTCTTCTAGCCGGAAACCCGGCTTTGAGTTTATTTTTGTGAGACTGTGACGCTTCGACTAACTAAACCTCATTGCACAAGTATATAATGTTACTATTTATGAACGCTCCTCCATTTAGAATATCGTATCAGAAACACTTTAACGTAGAAAATCTTCATATGTTCAAAACCCACAATAAACGTGCGATGGTGGTATTTGCAAAATACATTCAGCCATGGCCTCTTAACCCTATACGACGCTATTTTCATTCATCTACGACATACCAATTGCAATACGAATGATGGTGATAAGATTGCAGTCACTCGTCCCCCCGAGAGAACTTCTCACAGCATTTTCTACATGTCAAGCTCTCTCAGCATTGGTTGGTTCGCCATAAAAGTTATCTGTTGCCTGCTGCCGGTGGTAATCCTCGGTGTTAATTTTGAATGTACCATCATATGTTCATCAAAATCACGCAGTTCCATTCGAATTAACATTAGTTAGCAGTATATGGAACAACATTGTGTGACACATTGAAGACACTAAAGGAGTACGCTTGTTGGATAGATACCCTGTCATCGTTGAAAAACAGATATGACATTTTTCGATGGTACAGGTTGTTAATATCGAACTGATTGCTTTTCATTACGGACATCCCTATGCAGTTAACCGTCTCATCATCAGTATCAGCAATAAACTGTTGAAGGACATCGGTGATTCCTCACTGTGTAATCGAAAAAATATAGTTTAGAATATATTAGTCAGCAGAGTGGACATGAAAGACTGGTAAAACAATCAGATGTGGATACAAGAGTCATCCCAGATATACACATTTTCAGACCAAAATTTAATCCAGAAGGAAAACGATGATACATACCAAGGAAATCAAACATAATTAAAGCATCTAGTTTCTCTGGGAAAATATTCTAAGAACGAGCCGTACTGACAGTACTCAGGTACTTCATCGTTGTCCCCTGCCAAATCATGTGATTCTGAACCCGGTACGAGGTGTAAAACCTTTTCTGTAGCTCATTCCTAGAAACGAGTACCATATGGCAAACGCTTCGTCGATTTATCAACGGATGCATTCTCCACTTATTGTGTAGGCTAAAGATGAACAGATTCTAATAAATCTGGAAAAAATGGACTGATGCAGTACTGCACAACGGTTCCGAAGCATCGATCAAATCTCACCTAGCCCCTTCCGTGGTAGAAGTGACTAATTTTTAGCATCCGACCCGGTAGCCAATAATGAATCAACATGGATTCAAGCTATTAAATATAGTGTGCCAAATTCGTGAACTATCTGAGTCAGGAAAAAATTTTTAGGTGATAAACCAGAATCCATTAGTACAAAACGGTGAGTTGATGGCATTATTTGAATTTGAACAACCTATCAACAGTTCGCAGTTATTCCGATTTTACAGCTTCGAGGCTTTTGTGGACTAGATGTCCACGAAAGAACAGATATTTCTTTGTAAGACAGACATAACAGAACAAATGCCCCCTCTCAATCCCGAGTTGATTGAACGATTCAGAACATTCGTCCCTGGCATTTAGTTGAAACAGGCTTAATCAGAAGTTTTTTTGTTTGAAGCATGCTTGCTTCAGACCACAGATGTTGGACGCACGCCAGAATGAGTCTTAGCTTTAATAGCTCACGGCTAATTGAAAATAAACAGGAAACCAACACAATCTGAGTCACTGATACCGTAATGACAAAGGTGAACAAGGATTAGAAGGATGGGAAACGCGATTGCTTACGACTACTGTTGTGATTCACCCCAATAAGAACAGTTGATTAAGTATATGCAAAGGGAATGATAGAAACTTGCATAAAATGCCTCACCAGGTAAAAAAGATATTGTACGGAGCTGAAAGACTTGCAGTAACTAGGGTCTTCTTAACTCAGTAAAATTAAACCTTAAAATCTCAGACCTGCGGCGAAGCTCCCAATCGAGTAAATAATAAATAAATAGAACGAGCAAATGTGGACATCTAAAGCTATGGGACTGACTAGTGTCAGCTTTTACTTTTTGTCATGTTGCACTCCATATAACGTAGTGCAACGTCCGGAAAATGGCAAACCAAAAAAGGGTGAACTTTCCACTTGCGTCAGGTGTTCATAAAATTTTGCACGAAATTATCTTACTAGTGCACTACTGCCTACCTACTATCTTCACTTAAAAATTTATAGTTCATTCCCGAGACCTTTTTGGGTAACCTTTTTTCGGTAAACCGACTCATTACAAAAGATGGAAAAGATCATAAACATTATTTGGTGTACAGGGTTAACTATAAAGAGGCAAAAACTAAGCGTGACATCTGACAACCGGCATTTCAACTTTGAACTGTTTGAATACCCTGTATCTTTACTTAGTTCAAATTCCTTGTTTAGAAAGCATAACATGTTGCCGGTTGAAAAAATGTGACGTTGGCCGTTTAAGTCATTCTGCTTTGAGTTACTCCATGCTTACAAAAACATTTCACTGATGAGATATACTTCAGCGGACGACTGTGCATGTTACCTGTGCATGTAACCAGTCTAATTCACGTTAACAGATTGTTCCGATGCGACTAAGAAACCCGCCTGTGGCAGCAGAAATAAAGGGGTTTCGTGTATCAGTGATATCGATTGTGCTGCTTTGTTGAGTCCTTGCAGCTGATCGTCTGGAAAACTTGCGTTTTCCACCTAAGCAAAGCACTCAGACCCTTCCTAACATTACAAATATACACTCATTTGCAAACTAATATGGTTTTTCGAGAGCTCACCATTTGAATCTCTCGGTTTCGATGTTTCTAGGTAACTAAATATGCTGCACCAGGCCGCCTCATGTTTCAGTCGCTCCGATATTCGAAATATCGCGATACATATATATTTTTGTAATGCACTACTCACAAGGTTGCTGAAAGTTCCCTCCTAACAATGTTTGGTAATAATCCATGGTAGAAATTCTCGGTCAGGTATGGCCTCATGCGCGTGTCCAATGCAGTGGTCACGTTCCAGACGGCCTAATTAATGATGTATAAAGTAAAGAAAAGACTGCTTATTTACCAGATATGTTTGCAGAAAATACATAGGAGCAGCAACACACCGTAGATTCAGGACTGAACAAATGCAGATGAATGGCCATCGTTCAGTAGCTATGCTTCAGACCAGAAGAAGGCCCGGTATTTTTAACAAATTGAGGTGCAGAACTGCGCCATTCTAAACAACACCATCAAACCTCACCTGAGGTAAAGCAAACATTCGAAAACACTGATGTGACTCAGTTCGCTTTCAAGACAGATTATTCAAATGCCAACTGCCGTCACGGATCATTGCGAAACTTACTGGGATAAAGCATCCGACTGATCATCCCGGGAATGACCATTATAAACAACGGCAGCTGTTTGATAACGCCGGCCATCAAAGTACCACCTTGGGCATGCGACAAACTTTTTGCTGCCAAGACACGTTGTACCATCATCTTGATGTTGGAATTGAAAAAAAGCATTGCTCAATGAAAGGTGAGAAATGAAAAAGTTTTCAGCCCAAAACTCATGTGCCGATCATACCCGCAAGCAGAGCACCGTTGTTCCCATCAATCAATCGACCAACAGACAGACAGACAAGATTCAGCCTTGCGAAAAACAGAACATGAGTTACTGTGCGAACATACTATGAACATCCCTGAATTGTACGATGTAGATACTAACACGCAAAGGATGTACAGACTCAGACAGTGCGGGCTCATTCTCTACTCATTAGGTAACACTGAGAGGTCTACATAGTATCACGCACGGGTTACACAATAATGGTTTCTAAATGCAACGCTGAACAAAGACCAAAGACAGTCCAAAATTTCGAGAGGAAATCAGACTGTCCATTATACACATATTACAGAAGGTGGCAAGGCTATAGAATACATGCTGGGCAAATTTTTCGGACAATGAAAATAGGTGCTGCCGTTAGCATTGTCACTGTAGATGGATATGATTACAAAGAGCTCACAATTCTGCCGCAGTCGCATAAACATAGCCAGCAGTGAATAATTGTACTTAATCAGGAAGTCAAGCAGTTCAATTAGAAAAATGGAGGAGCTTGGCTACAAACGCATTTGGCCGAAAATCCAAGGGACGGAAAACTTAAAGCAGCCTCCTGATGAGCACAATTAGTGGGGCTTATAACATTTGGAAGATCACATTTGCTGGACTATAAACAATGAAGTGACGTCTTCTGATGCTCAAAAGACTGTGATGCGTATGATGAATTGTCCGTGCTCTTGAAGCGCATGTGCGACTCACTCTTCAAGATACATATTTAATACGGTAGGCTAAAGGCAAAACTGGTGGCAACATGTGAGAAAGATTCGCATAGTTCGACATTTCCAGATGAACTGTGGTCATAGGATATGAAACCACCCTTGTACAAGGGTCTGTGACCAGCGTAAATTCCAAACCTTGTTCCGAATGGGAGCCTGTGAGGTCTTAAGTACAGAAGGCATGTAGTACCAAGAGCTATCTTACGTATGGCTGTTAATTTTACTTTAATTAACTAAAGCACACAGTTCTCATCGTCCAACACAGCTTGAGTATAGCGATTTCAGCGAAAAAAGCAAACTCCAACCTATGGTGCAGTTTTCAAGCCTTGCAATATTGAGGATAAAATCGAATGATAGTCACGTCTGCTGGTGAATTTCGGACGTCCGTGTTTAGACTCAGATGAATCATCATAACTGGAGCACAATCCTGGTAAATTCCACCAGTAGTGTTCGTGCTTACTGCTCTCCCAGATGGAGCTCCATATGGTGTTTCATCTCACCATTGTCAGTGGGATGATAAACCAATAAGTCGTAAGTTTTCATTCAAAAGAAACAATACAACATGCCGAACAAATAAAAGTGGGGTAAGTATACTCGTTGTAATTACGTTATCAGGTGCCACGCTAATCTAGGTACCAGGGAACTATGACCCCACATTTGGTGTCACCATTTTATGCACGCTGCAGGGTCACCTGTAGGTATTTTACCGAGGGCTGGCTTAACTTGCAAGTCATTCAAAAATGGAAATGAGAGTAGATGGTGAAGGCTATAGAGAAGCGGGATAACACACATCACATGGTTAACATTTGTTTAGGCGAAACAAAAGAGTAAGTGAAGGTTCAACGAAAACTGACTTGGTCAGCACACCAATACCAGATGGACGCTGGAGTTTGACCCAGGATGAATCCAAGCCATGGCATGTCTGGGTCATCAACCTCACGCAACAACCGGAATGCTTTGGGTGAGGGAATACTGCATCCTAAGCCAGAACCAAGATTAGGGTGGGTTACCAACGTGGCCAGTGATGTGCTGTTTGTAAGTGTGGATATGTTGGCCAGGTCAACGAGCATCTGTGCTCCTTCCGCTGAATACGGGTCGATATGTGGAATGGCTCGGCCATAACCTGCGACGATACCAGGAAATCCTCCAACACGGATGTAACCTGAAGAAAGTGCAGAATTAGATGAAAATGTGCGAATACGTGGAATAATATTTTCCAGGGACTAAGTGGTAGTTAAAACATATTTGCACATGTCTGTAGGAAATAAACTACCAGGAAGTCGACGTCAAGCTGGAACGAAACGAGAAAAATCAGTGATTTATATTAAATAAACAGTGTAAAATAATTCGTTATTATCGCAATCTCAGTGGTTTCTCGTAATCATGCGAAATTCGGCCCATTTCAATTACATAAGGTTTGAGAGCTTGGATCTAAACGTTCAAAAGCATACAATACCGACGAGAACGTAGTAAGGACTATCAATCGGTTCAATTAGCCAGCCGTCTCAACTGCCACAGATGTACTTACGCACATGGGAGCTACAAGTAGACGAAAGCGGAGGGAAAACGATAACTTGGTGAACTGCTGTGTAGATATTACTGGAGGTGGTGCGGTGTGGTAGAGCCGCAGTCACGTGGACGAGCCTCTAAAAGAAGAAAACAAACGCAGTCTGGTACAGGTCATTTGGTTTATCCGGGAGGAAGTGACTGAATGTCGAAAGAGAAACTGCGGAACGGAATGTGTTATTTCGGATGTTCGGAATCAAGTGGGCATCATGAAGTGGTTACGCACTGCAGTACTCGAGTAAATACGCACAGCCCGCGGTCCGATATTTTACTGAGTATCAGGACAGGGAGACAAGTCTGTCAATTAATCCGGATGCGGCGACTAGAGGGTAGCAGCTGGACACTAAACCCAGCGACAGCAACTGGTACGTAGGTGGGACTACCGCTCCTATTCCGATCGTTCTGTCAGTTGCGTCTCAGTACCTAAAACAAAAGACTGATCTATGGTCAGTCCTCTCATTACAAAAGTACATAGAAATGGCAACACCGGTTAAAAGTGAGGCACCAATGACTGCCTCAGAGTATGTCCCAATCGACAAGCAGTTTGTTTCAAAAAAACGGAACGTACGAGTTTCCAGAATCGAGGAACGAGTCCCTTAAACAGGTAAGATACTTCTTCTCCACTCTTACAGATTGTGATAAGACTAATTTCAGTCTTAATCATCACTCTGGCTACATCACCGACTTTGTCAAAAGTGTTCAAGATGCTCTTGAAACGGGACAGCGAATGCAACTAGATTCATTTGAATATGGGCCTATTATCGTGGTCGAAATCCGTTAAGCAGATGCATAGAAATTTACATGACAACTAAACTGGTGTGGTTACAATCTATATCTAGGGTTGCGTAAGATCGCCTTTTACTTAACGTCCCTATCAGAGAACGCCAAGATATACAGTGGTATGCGTAGAGAACGTTCTTCACCATACGGTGCACGTGAGATGATACTGAAAAGGTCCTTCGACTAGTCAATTTCTCAACTTCGGCTCGGCATCCAGGATACAGTCACTCCTGTCCATCTGGTAATTACGTTACTTCCTCGAAGCTCTCAGGATTTTTTGTGGACTTACTGAAATGAATCACCCATCTGCTGCTTAGACGCAATTGCTATGTATGAAGTCTTTCCATCGGGGTCCTATATGCCTTCGTGTATCACCATCGAAAAGAAAGCGAAAAAATTGAAATTATCGACGCTGTGGGTGCATTGTTGCCAAGTGATCTTGTCATAAAGAGGAGCAATCTGCGGAGCAACGCAAGTGAAAATGTGGAATTTTTACGAAGGATTGTAGTCAGACTTATGAATAATTCCGGAAAATGCGAAACAGAGATGATGAATGAGTGGATTCGTGTGCAACATCTGTTGTTTTGAGTGAGAACTTAAATTTCTAAAAGAATGTCGACAAACTGTACTGCAAAGTCACAATTCGCAATCCTATAGTATCGTTTTTGCAAGGATCCATCAGCAATTTTAATCAGCTAAAGTTACATTAGTGTAGAACAGAGCGTATATTGTGCTGAGTGTGGCTACCAGGCCATGCGACCGACATCCAAGTGCACACAATATTAGGCCAGTTTTGTTTCACAATTTAGGATGTTGGTACTGACCAGAAGCCCTATTGATAGCTTTCTGGTGCAACTAAGGGGTGACTAGCAGGATTCCGTGATCAAAATGAAAGCCGAGCACAACGCTGATGAGCCGTCCGTAGACCAAAATTAGGATCCACCTCCTACACTGAGTATCTAAAAGCCCTAAATCTACTCCACATCAGTGTAAGTGAGATTTCAAGCGTCCTTTGCACATTAACCAACAACCTAAATGAGACATGAAACGCCTAAAAGTATCTACTGGAAGCTTCTCTTTTCATGGTTTCGGTAGTCATTCTTATTTCGTTGTCTACACTTCATGCAGACTACATAGATAGCGCACAGAATCGTGGAAGATTCGTTAATTGTCGCAAACAACCACCGTGAATTTTATTACCGTAAATATTGCCAAACTCACGTTGGCTTCCTAAAGACCTCAAATCGGTTATGCGTATATTCGACTTTCTACCTTGAGAAGACAGTTATTTAACTGTCCCCCGTTGTTGCTGACCTGCAGACTTACAGCACCCCATCCTAGAATCTAATTTTGGCTTCAGTTTACCATTGTTTATTGTTGGTTCACGATCTTCCACTGAGCCACTTTCTTGTTAGGAGCATCCTATGCACGCACTTAGCCTGAAAGGAAACGTGAAACAATCCTTGTTCTCGAATTCCGTATAAATGTAAAGTCACAGTGGGAACTAGTTCACGCTTGACCGAGAGGATATTGAAGCATAAAATAACGGCGTAACCCGCTCATAAGCAGTTTTCTTCATTTAACTGAATTGGTTATCAATGGGTGAAGTGAATAGATGCTTCATGTTCCGAAGAAGGAATTCATTGCAACTCATTGCAAGCGGAACAAAAACATTAGTAATGTAATGATTGCAGTTCCTACTTGAGTCTTCGGATATTAGAAACTGCCTTGTTTGTACATAATAGGTCATCTTAAAAATTCATTCATGAGACTCATACGGTAACCACTGACATCTTTTGCATAACCATCGTAATAGGTATACTATCTCCAGGGACAAGGCCGGCCGTGACAAGTCCACTGCACATTCGAACCAAGCGATCAGACGGTAGAATATCTAATCCACGATGTGTTCTTCTACTGGAGGGTATCAAGTCCGTTTTGTTTGGCTACATGCGGATTGCCTATCCTGCTACTTTCATATTTATTTGGTCAGCCGTGTCGCCATGAGAAGTATGCTTTGTAAATTAAGGTGGTATTTGAAGCTAATCATGCTGAAGAACACCGGTAATTGAACCTCAAGATTTATCGGTTGGATATGTGTGACATTACATCAGGGACGGACAGAACACGGTGATGGGCGACAATATCAATTATTCTGACATTAAAAGCACATTCCTTTGCCCCTCACCAACTAAGCATGGTGGCCATCTATCTACAATATTGTTCAAGTTTAAGCGTCAAATCAGCTTCGTTAAATCAGCAGCAAATAGTCCAGGGCTGCAACCACCTTAGTCGTCCAAAACAAACACATTGCAACAGAAACTAAGGGCAATTTCATTGCCGCAACTGTTGCTGTTATGCTAGTTGTCAACGAGTGAGTGGTGCCTTGGCTGGGCGTGTAGATGTCCTCCTCTTAAGGAACCAACTTCAAGTGGGACTGATGAGACCTCGAAAGACACTTTAATAGTGAAATCATTCCCTCACAAAGGGGTACCTTTGTCGGGGCAACCACTCCAGAGACCAAGAAGTGAACAAAGTACTCTGCTGTCCTAACTGCGCTACACGTATGAACATGAAAAGCTAAGGTAACAGAAGGGAAGGCATTTCACATTGACCAACAAATCAATGGAGTGGCAGATTGGAACTACTAGCCATGTTAGTCGTGTGGACTGCCGCTGAGGGCATTAACCCCTCTTTCTGGAACTGCAAAAGGCAAACTGCATTTTGAAAGAAGGACCGAACACAGTAGAGACATGGATGATCACTTAAGGAAACTAGCACAAGAATGACTGCTTAGTTGGTCTTTTCGAAAGATGCGCCTAAAATTGCATGTTCCAAAAAAACACTTGCTGTCCATTCACCAGTTGAGCTTGGTTATTTGAATTCCGCGATAGTTTCGAAACATATACCAGTACAACCAACCACAGTCAGCTTCAACTGTCGACTTTCACCATGTCCTCTCATCTGCGGAAGTAGCTATTGTCCCCGAAAACTACACAGTGAACTTCCGTGAGTAGTACAGATATTGTAGAACGGTGATACCAGAGGCATTAATATATTTATGGGTCAGCCATACCTAAACGCGAGAATGATTATAATGTCGCAACGGATACCTAGTTCACGGAGTCTGGATTAACGTAGATACCTTAGGGTACAATTTCGTCACCGGTGGTTAATTCTAGCCTATTGTTCGTATGACAAGCGCCTACGGATGCGTTGGATGTGCACAGAAGCATCCGCTTCCGGAATCAGACTGGAAACATCTGCTTTTGTGCCACAAGACAAGAGAAGCTGTCCGCTTCTCACTACACCTCTCAGTCAGCACGTACAGACAGCAAACGTACCAACGTATGTACCGCTGCATATTGTAATGCCTTCACAAGTATGGTATCAATATTATTAAAAGGTTAAATATATATGCATCACGGCAACCACCCGTTACCTAATGGAAAGTAGGATGCTGCTATTCTGAAATTTGGTGTTTCTTGTATCTCAAGAACCAGGAAGACGATTGCGTCGGATCTAAGGTATGTTTTATATTAAGTTTAATACAACCAACTCCAGGCTTGTGGTCATTGTGGGCGAAGTTAATAGTCTGGCTGTTGTTGTAGTCGTCAAAACTAACGCAGTCCTAGGGGATTGTGAACTTACAAAATAACGGCGTACCGAATATAGCCCAACCGCTCTGAGCTACAACGTTTAGCTTACAACTGCATCGATCTCTCAAGGCCATCAGGCCAGAGTTCTGCCACAGTCCGAAGACAGCGTCCATTGGTGCTAAGTTTGTTGGACGGAAGCATTTGTAGCAATCTGCGGATCAACAACTTATATAACAGAGGTAATGACGGATCACCGCAATAAATCATCCAGCAATAAGAGTATCCCAAATCCGTGGGTAAGCTTTCTCACCGGATACCTTGACTGATGTCAGCGAAGATTTCAGTCTGTGACGCAAGCATGGTTATTGCTGAAACCCGGCGAATGGTGTGCGAACCTAACCAACCAGTGTATGACTTCAGGTTACCCGAAGGCTACGTGAGAACTTTTCGACAAAATAGGTAGTTTTGATGCAGCAATCACTTCGCTGCGAAAACATATCATTGTTTGAAGTTGAACAGGTCCCACGTTTATTGAGAAGCAGTAACGCTGGATGTGATGCACTGAAACTGTACACTGGAAGTCTCTGAAATGTTAAATATAAAGGAGCCTAACATCCAGAACATTTGACAAAACGACCAGGCTGACAACATGTGTGAAGACGCCTCAAGCATCATCTCGTGATAACCGTGACTTACTATGTCAGGTTTACATTAAAACTACGATTTACCACCAAGAAGAAACTGTTTTTTTTTTCATGCTTACACAAAATATGAAAGTACTGTATGACCTAAAAGGACACAGCGAAAAATATCTACCTTTATTCTTTCATTAAATGACCAACTTTTCGGATTCACCGTATATTACTGTACTATGATTTGCCATTGAGAATTCTGGATGCAAAAGACATTTTTGAGTGACTCGACCAATAAGCCGATAAGATACCTTTAACGGCCTCTACTCCAATATTGTTCAGGCTACTACTGAGCATATTTTAATTCCGTGAGTGCAAAGCTGACACTTGTGACTACATAAATAAGAGACGTGACTCACTGAGTATGGCTAGAACCAGAGCACCAGCAACCATGATGAAGCACTGCAACGTGTCCGTGTAGATCACAGCTGCCAAGCCGCCTGAGAAGACAAAGTTTGGGAATACAATGAGAAGGTTGAACTTTGTGTAAAAACAGTAGAACTTTCCGGATGGAGTGAGCTCAGCTGTCTACAGGGTCGCTCCTTTATAACGTGCCTAAATACAGCCACCGACCATCTACAATTACCAATGCTGGTCGATTTTGCCGTATTCACATTATGCTTCTGAAGAATAGGTTTCGACCTCCAGTCGCCGAAGGCAGCGCGCAAACAAGCACTCCATGTTGAATCGCAGAATAATGCCAAATTACTAAACCCTCTACACTGTACACTTTTCCGGAGTAACTATTTTTGACGAATCTCTTTTGGCGACCGCTGCGGAGAAACTCCATTGCAATTTGTTACATGCAGAAATGTAGCATTTCATTGGGACACTCATCAAGTAGAGGAACTTCAAGTATAAAGACCAGCTTCATTCTCTTTTGGCTTAAAAAATCGTAAATCCTCATAGGGAGGAGGAAACAAACAAAGCTCTCAACCTATAACAACTAGGAAAACTGACTTAATTGACGGAAATGAGTCTAATCTGAAAGCCTCAGTTGACTTAACAAAACTCATTGAAAATGAAATTCATAAGTCCCAATACACTCCCCCTTTCGACAAATAATTTTCAGGGCAACCCACCTTTTTGATTGAAAGACGTATGAAAGAAACAGTGTCATTAGACCTATTATTGGCGATCAGTAGGGCGACCCAAACACAAGTGCTGACTAGTATATTATTGGACCATGTCACGCAAAGCGACGGATTTCAGGTAGATATCCTGACCTCAACAAGCCTTTCATGATAGTCTCTTCTGGAACCGTTTTTTGTATTTGATAGTGGCGCACCTGAGATTCAACTCTCAAAATTTAAACTTTTCCAAATTCGATTACAACCTTCTGGGCAAACCACAGTTTTTAGTTTCGAGGATATTCTTCCGGTCATATGTGCGTGATAATTCGCTGTATTAGAGTCAACTTTGCCGTTCATCCATTACCTTCGTATCTAGACAGCCGTGTCCGTCAATTGTGCCTGCATGTGCTTAAAATGTGCGCAGATGTGAAACGAAAATCCCCAACGAATGGCACAATTCAGCACTTCGATAAAAAGTGCATCATCAAACAAGTATACGGACGATAAGTAAGCCACACAAAAAGGGGATGTGGTTTTCATAAGGAAAGCACAAGGTTGCTGAAAACTCTTCGACAGCCCACGACCGGTTTCGCCCCTTCTTGGGGCTCGTCAGATAAGCGCAGTCCCCGAGTTTCCGTCAACCTTATGTTCTACTTGAACCCAAGTTGGACTGATAGCAACAAATACACTCATTTGGAGATCCATTTGGTTTTCAAGGGAGACTCAAGTAAATCTCTCGTTTATGATGTTCTTCAACTGAGTGTGCTGCATAAAAGCCGCTCCATGTTTCTGTTGGTAGGATAGTCGAGATATTGCGGTATATTTTCGTAAAGGAAACTACTCATAAGATTGCTGAAAACTCTTCGACAGCCCACGACCGGTTTCGCCCATAAACGGGAGATTCACCTGAGTCTTCTGTGAAATGAGTGTATTTCCCAAAATGTGGCTTTATTAACTGAGGAAGAAGAAGAGGGTTTGGGCACCATAAATTGGCTTTTTTGCTCGAAACGAAAAGTCTCTATGATATTACGCAAATATTTTTCGCTATATAACAGCTTTGGTGGGTGACTAAATGAAAAGCCATGAAACATAACATCTACTTAAGTAGGGTGACAATTTCCTTGAGAACGGGATAATTTTTTGATGAAGTGTCACAAAACCCCAAAATAATTAGACATTTTAGAACGAAACAACCTGTTTCCTAAAGTATATATCAAACTCAAAGAGATGAGCTTTACAGGAGATGGATAAACTTTGGCACATCCCAAAAATAGAGGTTTCACTTTGGCAGTAGTAGCGAAACCCGCAGTTTTCGAACCTTCAGTACAATTTTTAAGGAGGTTCCACACGTTTGAACTGAGTACTGTGTACATCATCAGAAAGTCTTGCATGGAACTAAAAGAATTTTCCAGTTTACGGCAACCAATCCAAAGAGTCAGTAGGAGCTATTGCTATTTGCACAGTGTTGGAGATAAACGTGGTCTAGGAGCTTGAATCACTGATTTTTGTTGTGGTTCATATTTCTACCTGAATATTTTACGCAGACTGACTAACAAAAGCGCCTCTGTTTGTGACAGACCCACTAGTTTTCTGCATAAGCACTATCATTTTGCCAGTGGATCACATGAATCATGGTATTTTCTGAAGAAGTTCCTAATATATTAAGTAAAAGTGAGACTATAGTTGTTTTGTAAGCTGCTTGCTCTTTCAACTTATTTGAAAAATAATATTTCATCCATAGTTTCGAATCGAAGTTAGACTGAATTGCCTAGGAGTACCTTCGCATATCGGTGCACTTGTAGAACATTGTGATGTACTATTCCAAACTGATCACCGTTGGTTTCAAAAGCAACTCTTGCACATCTTTGCACAAAACATTTTTACACCAACGAAGTTGAGGTCTCATTCATTCTATGGATGATAAATGCCCTTCGCAGTCAACGATAGGTACCCATCAGCTCAACTGCCGCGGCACAGCACTTGTGGTCCCGCTCACCACGCTATGTGTAACTATAAAAACACTCATGACAGCAATAACACAAAGGTGTACTTGCATCACACAGACGTTTGCCCACTAACCCGACCAGGTTGATGCCCAGGCACGAAAATAGGAACAACCTAATGGTGTTTTTTCAGCAAGGATCGCGTCCAATTGGTGTGTCACAAAAAAAATTTACACAATTATAGGAGAAAGTCAACGCGTTCGTATAAGAAGTGTTGGTCAGTAGGTATTGGCGCTGCGCCAGCGATCATTGTGACAAGATCATGCTTGGACCGGCTGAAGGCTGCCAAAAGGCCTCTGCGAATTTCTCCGCTGACTTTATTCATTTAGGATTCAATAATGCTGAAGGGACTACTTCGAATGCTGGACTGTTAACTTGAAGGCGGAATGCAATTCAAGATGCCCAGCAGATACAAGTGCAATTTAGAACAGAGAAGGCGCATCCTAGACAGAAAATATGTAGGTAAAATAGAATGAAGGAAGTTATCGGACACTTATGGACTGTTCAGTAGAGATTTCATCCAGTTAGTGAAGCCAATCTAGGCTGAAAAGTCGAGGAACACTATATGGCTAGATTTGACTTCATGGTAAACAGAGATTGTCACATCGAATGAAAACACCAATGGACTTAAAATAGATAGTACCAAACGGAATAGTAATGTTACTCTATACACAGTCGGAAAATTGACCACAACACAGAAGACAGTTGATCACTCACCTGTTATTGTAATAAGCGAAGTGAAGGCCAGAATGAGCAAAATGGAAACCCAAATATTCCACTGTAACGCTTCAGTTAGAAACAAAGATCCTGAATAAAGATTAACCTGTAAATAGAAAACGACAAGGTCAGTAATTGAAGTGGATGCCTCGCATGATGATGTAACATTATCTATCGTTGCAGTTTTCAGTAAGCATACTTATTGATTCAGGCACTAGCGGACATGATAAAAAAAGTGGATACACACAGATCTAACTAGGTTTCACACCAATGAACCAACTGAGTCTTTTTGTACATTGTGGTGACAAACGTTTGAGGCGAGATATATACTAGCAACGTAATCAAAAGAGCACAAGCCGCAGGTATTGATGCTGGAATTGTTTTCTGAGCTGGTTGGATGGCTCAAAAAAGATCAACTTTCTTCTTTGCGTCAGTTAGAAGCGCGTTCCACCACACCAAAACTACTACTCCTAGTTTCTTTTCCATCTATACTAAATTATCAACAAGAAAAGGATCTCGATGACTGCCCCCGAACACCTGGAGCCACTATCGAGTATTAAAGGACAAATTTCACCCTTGACAATTATACCGAGCAATGCAAAGCATTCTCAGAAGAAATATCAGTAGGACGAATCTAGGGGAGACCGAAGGGTGTTGAGTATGCTTTTCCGAGAGATTTCTGAGAGATTCACCCAGAAAAAAATAAAATTGCTCTTGTCCGCTATTTTCGGAGGTCCTGAGTTTAAGTGCTACGTTGTAATTATGCTCAATGAAGGCTATTTCATAGTTTTCATCCGAAGGTATATATTTGCAGTGAACCCAGATGATTCCTCCTCACTTGTAACCCTTGAACACATTTGCAAGATTTGTTAGGGTACTGACTGATCTAGATCCTGTAAGGGACTAGTAGAAATCTTTCTAAGAATTTAATAAACCAGTGGCTGGAAGGTGACAAGAATTGGTTTGCACTATGAAAGCTGAGAGCTTCTGGTGGTTTGCTACAAGCAATATGAGACGAATGCTAAAAATCCACAAACGACCCCCCATTGGGAGTGGCGTTCCGTTGTTCTTTTCCTCTTCAGCTATTGCAGCGGAAAAAATGGACAGTGAGCTAACGCTGTCACTGTGTTTCTCACCACGATAGACTTATGCAATATCCTTCTTTTCGTATAAAAAACAAAACAGTTCAACCATGTTATATCTTCAGCTAATAAAAATATTATTTACTACTACGAATAACCACTAAACAAAAATGTGCCCATTAAAATACCTGAGGCGTTTTCAGTGATTTTAACTAAAGACTGAATAATAAGATGAGAAAAATCAGCAAATGTATCTTGGAAACAAAAATCGAAAAGTAATGTCACCAAGCTAAAGGAAGAAGATGCATCCCAGCTGGAATAAGAAAAGATTGAATTCAGTTGACTGACTTGTGCATAGATGATGCCTAAAGTCATGAAGATGGACTTCGATGTACTGTGAGCTCGTCCTGACATATGTAAATGTTCTGTAGATGCAGTAGTTTTCAGTATAGGTTTTTTCAAGTGAGCACTATTTTTTTGAATATATACACTGTCCTCCCATAAGCAGAAGTGCGATAGTTGGTAAACTAATCCACTGTGGAGGTGACCGCACTAAACTAAATAGGAACATTTTTGTTGGTGAGCTCACTGAGGTTTGTGGTGAAAGGAAAAGGTGCCAAACGATCAAAATACAGAAGGAAGGAAAGTTAAAATTAACCTTTCTTGATAAGATTCTACGTGACTGGCTGTTCGATAAGGCATTTAGGGTCTTTTGAAAGGATCCTTTTTGTGTTCGTCGGTGAAAAGGTGGATGTAAAAACTTACCGATATTTTCGTAAACACGTATAAAAGCAGAGAAAGGCCCGCGAGGTAAACTTGTATTCGATTTCCTCCAAATCTTCGCTTCATGTACTCCGGCAAAGTGCACACCTAGTGAGTTGTAACACAAAAGAACAAAACTTACTCCACTCGCGATGTACACTGGTAGGAAGACCCAGCCTAGCAGTTGAAGTAGAATGGAAGCCTGAGAAAAGAAGGGAAATAAGCAGAAATAATCAGATAAATTTCATTTGGGGTGAAATGATGTGCAACCATTTTCTACAGAGGATTCGGAGGTTCACAGACCAGTTCACCAATTTCTCTTGATTATGCATGATAGGATTGCAAAATAAAAATTTGTGCTGTTGCCGATAAATGTTGATACGTGTTGAAGATTTTTAGTTTTTATTTGGGTCCTTATTTTGACCCTTCTTTTCTCAGCTCACTCTTCATAGCGAAATTGTTACCACACTCCGATGAATCTTGAAGAGTCAGGTGCATTCAAATAGTAAATTGGGCAAGAAACCCCGTATCGCTATGGTTAAGGGTAAATGTCAGGGTCGTAGGCGATCAGCATGGAAACCGAAATCTCAATTTGTTATTAGTGCAAAGGCATCCAGCTTTATCAACAGTGGATGCCAAGTGATCTTAAAAATCAAACAGAAATGGGCTCTCGAAGAATCTTATGAGTAGTGCACTACGTACATACAGGAGCGACTTCAAACACTTTGTAATTTTATTGAGGTTGCGCGGAATAGGAGACGACAAACCGGGTGGATGACGCAGCACCAATCACAAGAAATCACAATGCACTTTGCCATAGAAGGCTGTATCATCTGCATGGAACTGAAAAATTCAGGGAGTATTCATATAATAATAATGATAATAATATTAATATAAATATAAATATAATCACCTAACGAACTATGATAGTCTTTGATGCCATAAGTGAATCAATTTTAAATAGCGTGCAAGCTAGCGCGTTGTTCCCTTACATGCCTGGATGCCTGTATGCATTCAATTATTGAATTTATTGGGAAGCTTTTCCAGATAACTAAAATATTGCATGCGTAAACTTCCAAACAAGTGAGTTTTATAAAAGCTTGTATCTGACTACGAGTATTCTGCCGAACTATGCTCACTAAGGCAGTTTACCATTTCCGAAGGAGTGTATAGCCAGCTGTCTAAAAAGCGTTTATCGGAGAGGGTGTGACACATTTGCCACGGAATACGCCAGATTAAACAGTTGTTGAGACGCTAGAAGAGCACCCCATCCTTAACATATATGGTGGATTTATTTGTCAAAAGCCACACTATTTTGGAAGCTTAAACATGAATAGTTTAGGTTCGAAAAGATGAAGTCGCACTGAGGGCTGAAAAACTGGTTGTATCTCTTTGTGAAATGCACCCTCACTCAACGCTAGAATGAAGAATAAAAAGGCGAACCAGTGATTCACAGTGGTAGGCATTTTTGTTTACAGTATGGGGGAGAAAGCTTCTAAGTGAGCTACGGATTACTCAGAAAAAATCAGAAATCAGAAAATGGAGGGACTGGAATCGGTTAATGATGCGACTGACGGTTGAGGATCGGTGCAGAATTAGGCTGATGAGGAATAACTCTAAATTTATACAAACAGCCGGAGTCGTTATGCACTCGTTATTTAGCTTAATGCAGACAACTCAATTAGGACAGATTTTCGATACACAGATGGAAACATAGATGAACTGCAACGGTATCAATTTCCAAATAAAAAGGATGAGAATTAACGACAGGATGTGCAGTCAACTGTACTGCTTCAGGAACGCCCATGTAAGGACAAGTCAACAGACTACCATTGTATAAACGTGTTTGATTGGTGAAAACCAGTGAACGTTCACCATGCGCTCCGTTATTGTGCAAAGGACACTAGCTTCATTAAATACACATTTTCAAGAATTGGAATGTCTGAACTCTGCTATTGTGGCGCGCACTCGTTTGAGGCACCTATGGCGGCGAAGCAGTACATCCCTGAATCGCAAGGGATGCGTGAGTCAAGCTATGAGACGGCCCACTTTGCTGTATGGCTGTGAGAAGTGGCATCTTCGAACAGCCGAACTGTAGCATGTCCAGATCTTCAGCAGCCGCTGTCTCAGAACTAAGGCTTGCATAGGCTGGTTGCGGCGAGTTTGCAACGAGTTTTGTGTTGTACGACAAGGGACTCAATGAAAAAAATACACCCAGCATCAAAAGTTGCGGTTTTTTTATGTATTTTACATGCGGGACAGTTGTTTGCACAATTCAGAGGGGCACAAGCAGAGAAGTAGTTAACCTCTGACCTCTGCTAGGTCAGAGGTTATTGCTAAATGGAAGATTATGTTTGAATGTAAATCAAATAAGACTGACAAACGGCTTATCAGTAAACGAAGCAAAAAAACCTCAAAATGTTACGTTCCAAAAAGATGGACCGAAAGTCTGGAGGCGTGTAGGGCTTTACATCACGTTGATGAATATTCGTTAATTATATGCAACATCTGCCTTAAAAGCAGCCTCCACGGTAACTAGCAAATGAAACTGGACGAATAAATTTGCAAGACATACGCTGGTCATCGGTCTACCGTGAGTATACGTTTTTGATAACTTTAGGGCACCACTAGTGAATCATAAAATGTGGTTAGCTTCATTCTGGTGTCCAGCACTTTATAACCACCACATGCTGCCAATGAAGAAACATCACCATCGTTATCAGCACTGACAGCCACACAGCAGTGACGCATGCTAGGGCTTGCTTGTAAATGAACGAATACATTAACTCTTAGGTGAAATATATGCTTTATGAAACTTTTGTATGCTTTCTATGCCCAGCATATTCATCCGGATGCGGTACAATGAAACAAAGGTGTAAAATAAGGTGGAGCATATTAGTTAACCCTCGCGTCATTGAATCGTCGGCTCAATGACAGATCCTCAAAATTCAACTGTCATGAACCGTAAAGAAGAGCAACCACTTAGAATTCATACTACACTGTTTAAGTTCTGGAGTAGATCATTAGCGCTCGCCTCTTTGTTTCCTACAACCACGACATCAGTTTAAAATGAAGAAATATGCATCTAGTTTGGTATAAAGTTTCGTGAAGCAACCATTTAATCCCTGATGAATTCATAGACCGTTATACCTAACTGAATGAAGTAAAAAAGTAGCGGTGTTATCTTGTTCTGGAAAATCAAATCGACTGAGGACATTCACTTGTTCATTTTTGAGCGATCTTTGGCAAGCAACTATCCAGCGCTTGCCTGAAAAGCACTAAAAACTTGGAAGTTGAATGACCAAATGAAATAAGTCCTTTGTGCTGCTGAGGAGTACGTTGTCATAAATCTCCTTTTAGTAGTATCATTGAAAACAGGACATTAAAATATACCGTCTAACTAAATAAGTGGGAAATCAAAAAGTTTTGTAACCACGCAAAACTGAGATCCTATGCAAGCCAAAGAATTCGTCAAGTGAAATTAAAAATGAACTAATGATGTGAAGTATGTGCCTCTCTTTACAGCAAGTCATCCCTAGTGCATGGGAAAAGCAGGTATCCTGTATCTGTGATTTATCGTTTGTCGTCGGTGTTATGCCCGGTAAACAATATCGGGCTATTTCTGAACCTGTTGCATCCGCATGCAATAGTCAATTCAGTTAGGCTTTTATGAAATATATAACAAAATGCCACTCCTGTCAATGAGGAAATTGTTTGCAGTTCATGTCATGAGTATGGTAATTTGATTGGAAAAGTTTCTTTGCCAGTTGAAGTGGTATCAACTTAACTACATCGCATCGTTTGTGAAAGTTATCACAAACAACCAGACTTCCCGACAACAGACTTCCCAAGCGTGTTGAGCCGAGGGAACTGTTACCGAGCGCCCAAAATGCATAACAAAATGAAAACTTTGTCTTCACTGGCGTCAATGTCAAAGTTGGGGTCCTGATTAGACTTCGGAGGCAGCCAGATGCATCAAACGCAGACAGTCTTTACACTTGAAATGTCAGCCTTCATGCAACTAGGCCATGTCTGATAATGTCTCTAGCAATTAATATGTCCCGTCTTGGGACCAGCATCCACTGTAGCGGCAATGACCAGCGCAACTGTGTTGACTGGTAATGACTTTTACACCTTACCGCTAAGTAATTGTTCGAACACTTCTGGCTTGCTTCCATCACTTGCACGGTTGTGCAAAATGAAAGCTTCAAATAGGTCGGTCGACTGACATGCAAAGCATCTGACCAAACCAGGGCAACTTATGGAGTGTGGTCAGTCCTTCTGTTTTTTCAGCGGCAAAGTTGAAGAGGAAAGGTAAAAAAAGAGCAGCCTTTTCTGACACCCTGGATGTGGTGAACTCAGGACAGAGCTGTCCACAGATCTTCACGTGCACAAGGGAGTTGGTGCACATTACCTTAAAGGGAGTCAGGAACTTATGTGGGACACCTTTGCTTCACACATTGCTATAGTGCCTGACAATCCACAGAGTCAAAGGCAGCTTCCAAGTCAGGATAATAATAAGTGATGATTGCTAAAAGTAGTATCGCCGTCCAGGACCTATCGGGGTGAAACTTTGAACGATGCATCCTCTTGCAGGACTGAACCCAGCTTGATTTTTGCAAACATATCTCCTCGTGTTCACTCAAACTTCGAAGAAAAAACCTAAGAGGACCTTCGATGCGATTGCTACCAGTCTGTCACGGTGATTTTTTGTCCATGTACTACGTCTGAGGATAGGAATAACTGTTAAGATGCCCGATTCTTCAGGCAGCTTCTCTTAATTCTATATCAAAGAAGTGAGCTTTGTTAGATGGATCACCAGGAATTTCCCGCCTTCTTTAAAGCGGACTGGAGACCGTCTTGTCCTGGTTCTTTCCCACCAATATCTTGTATTTATTTTTTCTTCCCCATATTAGCCCGTATCCGCCATCTAAATTCGGACAAAAGCCCTCTGCATCTTGTTGGCCTCCGCAATTAACCAGTTTCGTATACCATTCTTCAGGCTCTTGACTATCCGGCGTTCAAAGGATATGCTAACTGCTAGTATGGCTTCCCTTGGACCAGTCAGATATGCTGAGCTTGTTGATAGTCAGTGTTTTTGGTCAAGTGGGGTGCTTGAAATGTTATAAAGGCTGATATCATAGCTTTTTCTACTCTTCCGTTCAACCTTCAACCAATCTTCGCTATCAGTAAAACTGTGCATCTTCAGCGGCCATTTATACATTTAAGACACACTGGAAGTGTAACTCAAATTGAAGGTCTCAGATTTATTTTTTGTTGACAGGTAGGCTTTGATTGGGCTGGGAAGCCATCAGCAAGGAGGATGGTCCACGTAGGGTCATCGTGGATATGATCAGATACAGCTCAAAGGTCAAATAATTAATAAAAACAATAATCATCCAGCCGTAATACCCTTTCGGTGCTTAGCTGTCATGCCACCCAAAGGAAACACGAGGGCTGAGATAATGCCAGGTTGCCCGAGCCTAGACAGGGGAAGTCAAGATGCAGAGGTCAAGTTCGAACCACGGACCTTCCGGTCAATGAAACAGTGGTCTGCTTTTGAAATTTCGCCTTATGTTCCGAATGCCAACATAGGGTAATAAGTTAGTCCAAACGATTTTCCGCCAAGCAAAAACAACTCTGATTGGTTTACGTTATAGTGCTTAGAGGTTTTGAAGTATTTTAAGAATGGAAGCAAAAGATCCTATCGTTTACACTTATGAGAGTGATTCTTCAATAACCTTCGCTCACTACTTTGTTGGCTTCAAGAGAGATATCTTACTCAAAAAGACAGCTTCGGCCTCCAAAATTCAATGCAATAGAGGTTGAACGTGCGTGAAAATCCGTTCTAAAAGACTAACGTCAGTCTGTCTACACTCCAATAATTTAGCTGCTCGACGCAAAGTGTGGTCATCCTAGGTTTGTCCAATAGATGCCATAAATGTGGACCAGAAGATCAGCTTACCTCCAAGGCCTTGTAAGTATTGACTTCCGTCTGCGTTTCTATTCATTCAAAGCGCTTTGAGTAAGTTTACACCCTAATATAACTACGCTACTGCGTCTCAAGTGTTAATGAGTTCCCTTGAAAAAGTAAAGGCGGAATTCGGCCATTGCCAGGGTATGGTCTCATTCCCCGTGTCTTTGTTTCAGTTCTCCATTCAACCGACAATCTTCTATCGCTGACACATCCAGATTTTGTCAGGAAGAAATTCGTTCGTCTTCCGAAAGCTACTTCTGTAATTGTAATTTAGAGTGCTAAAGGAGCGTACTGTTGATGGCGAGATAGTTAGGTGCAGTGAATTTAACAAGTATGTGGTCATTATTTTTATGTCGCTGATCTAGGCATGACCTATCGGCAACCTCGCTGGTAAATTCTCTTGACTGGTCAACACTGTAGTCATCTGAGCTCAGCAGTAAATGATACCAAAATATTCTATTATCCATGCTTTGTAAGCCAAATGACACAACCCACTGAGACGGTATGCTCACATAGACCTTACCGATGAATTCATTTTGGATACCTATAAACCACGTCAAGTGATTTTAGGCGGAACGGAGGTCCAAAATACACGAATGGTGTGTGGTCACACAAGACAAAAGCTACACCGTGGGAGCCTCAACTGTGCACAGAAGCGCTCTACCGGGCCTGGTAGTAGGTGTTGATTCTGTCTACAGATATGAGCATGGCACCTGGGTTGAGTAGTCTAATTTCAGATGTGCATGCACCTTGCGGGCAATCTCCAGAGTTTATCTAGTTTTCCCCCAATTAATCACTCAGCACAGTAAGGACATTTCAGAAGCCGATTTGAACAAGCCTTCTTATGATGACAGCCCCAGTTCACTTGCTGGTTATAATTTGCCGCTTGGCCAACGCAGGGTGCATCCCTCCCTGGAAACGCCAAAGCAAATGACTTTGGCATCTTCATAGGCGCAACACAGTGTAAACAGCACAAGCCGACGATCAACCAAATTCCTACCTGTTTTCTTGGCGACAAAACCCATCGGAGTAGACCGTTCGTAAAGATAACCATGGCTACAGAATATGCTACTGCAATACGAGTTTAGACACAAGATAACTTAATTTACGAGTCTTATGTCCATTAAAAACGGATGAACCACTAGCTATAAGGTCTGAGTTAAAGCAAGCGTCTTCTACTTGCGCTTTTCTTGGGCTTTCAAAAAATAAAATGCATCCCGTAATAACCTGTCCANAAAAAGGCTTGGGGTTCCTGCTGAAATAAAAAGAAAACTCTGTGAACCACTAAAAGAGTAAAAATACATACGATTACGTCCTACCATAGACCTATAAACTGCACCATACCCAAATGTTCAGCCTTGGGCTCCTTACTGGTACTTAGATCACCATTTGCTAACCTATGACAATAACGTGAAGAGGCTGGAGAGCGTCATATGTCGTTTAAAAGCACACAAATGACCCTCAGCTACAACACACTCAAGGAATACCTTACAAGTGGTTTGTCGGTAATCATACACCTTTCACTGGAGAAAAATGTAACATATTCTCATGACCACTTCACCTCCTCCCTCCGTCACGCATGTCGCGTGACAACGGAAAAGACATAGAAATCATCCAACACAACCTTGTTAGCGCCACCCAGAGCATCAAGCTACCAAAGTCAGTAGAAAGCACTTCGAACTCCGTCAATACGCCTCAGAGTCATTCGGAGAGATTCTTACACTGGCTGGAAACCATGGATGGATCACCATGACAAAATTCATCGCACGTACGGCGGGGTACCAAGTATGTCGTCCGGGTAAGCGCAGCCCAACCTGTGACATACGACATTGCTGTTAAGCATACACCCGGTGTCCTACATAAAGCAGCCAGTGAACCTCACATTCATGTTTCACATTAGGACCAACCACCAACCGCTTATCTGAAAGCATACAATTAGGCTTCGGTCACCAAAAAGAAATGGTAAAAAATATGGTCACCCTAACCGTTGAAACTTCTCCCTGGGTTAGCCGCACCTATAAATCACACTAATGTAGATTCTGTAGCATCCATAGTGACATTTACATAGTGACTGAACGCTGTCGACCGTACAACATAACCACTTAGCGGTCCCCTCAAACGTTCCAAAGTGATCGAATGTCTGTTGTATCTTGCAGGAGCTAAAAAGCTTACTCTAACCGTCCCATTACCTTTCTAAGGTTCATGTGAATCTAATAAAAATCATTGGATGAACCTGCGCTTTGGAATTGAGCGCCCTATTTTATACTGTTGCTTTTTCTAAGTACTTAACTTTACATCTCCCTACGTCTGTTTTCGTATTATGTTGTGTGTCGCCCAATGTTTGTGATCACTGTAATCACTCACTGTAATCGAAAAAAACACGGCCGTAAGACGGCAACAAACGACTACATACTTCTGGTTGACTTGTAGACAGGGCTGCTTTATTGAAGATTGTATAAATAAGTGGACGTATTTTTCCACCACAGTCATCTACAGCATGAATAGTCTGAATTGTTAGTATAGGCTATTCGTAAACTAAGGCTAAAAGAATGGTAGGAAATTTTTTATAGGGCCACTCACGTTTAATTCGAACGCTCCAACGCCTAATCCACTTGCCGCTCCAGAACCAGCAAGTCCAATGAAGTGTTCACTACCGATGTTGCTAGCAAACAGAGATGCACCAATCTTCCAGAGATAAGCACTGGTTTGCGTTGCAACTTACAGGTATCCAACTCATGAATCTTCCTGCGAGGAAAAACCCACTGACTGTCCCCCGCCTGCTGGCGAACATTGCCTAATAAATGCAATTAAATCATAAATATCATACAAGATGTATCTGACCGACAGAACGACGTAACTTACAATGAACCCCGTTAATAAAACACCGATAAAATATATGACGATGACAGTAATATCCCAATTATCGATTTTAACATTCGAAGACATGCCGGATCCACGAGTACACCTGATGATCTCGAAACTCGAGTATAACTTTATTTGAACCCATGAATAGTTTGGCGTGACAAAACAAACCCAGTTCGGTTTAGAATCGAATCAATATTGGAAGGGTACTTCATTAGCTGGCGGTCCTGCGAAAGCCGTCCCTATGCTTTCGCATGAGGTAAAAAGCTCCCGCCTAACAACGTGCTCATTACGCAACTTGATTAACCACTCATCAGTGGGGATGGCCACGCCGGCCCTTTTAACGGATTCACGGATTCACGGATTGATACACAGGATTGAGGCTTTTGTCCAAGTTTCCCGGGTCGCTTTTGTTCTTGTCGGTCAGTGGCTGTCGTTCACCTGAAAGGCACAAGTAGAAAAGATGTAGCACTGTCCTTTATGCTCTCAGCACGGGGCAGTATTCTTGCCAGGGCGATGATTCGAATAAACAAAAAACTGGGTTCTAGAAGGAGCGTGGACAACCTTCGGAGAAAGGTCATTCCACGCAGCTACTATCCGAAATGAGAGAAAATTTTGTCTAATGGATGTGTGTGCTCCGAGATTGAAAATTTTCCTACTATATCCCTTCGAGTGTTTGCTGGGTCAACGGTAAAAAACCTGCTTGCCAAGCTTTGTTCACACAGGGCGTAAGTAAGAATTAGGCCCCCTGGGAGGCGACGGTACTCCAGGGGAAAGAGATCAAGCATCGCCAGACGCGTTTAGTATTTCACGGATTTGAGGCCGGCAAACATTATCGTAGCGGCCCGCTGGACACGCTCGATGAGGGCGACGTCCTTTGTGCGTCCCGAGTAGACAACCTGGTTGGCGTACTCCAGGAGCGGTCTGAGGTGGGCCCCATAGAGTATTTGGAAGTCCATGCAAGTAATACGAGAGAAGGTGCGTCGGATCATCCGTAAAATGGCGAATGCCTTTGGGCCGATTTCTCATGGTGCACAATGGTGTTGAGTTCCAGAAGGGGACGACATTCTCAGGCTTGCTACTTCATAGTGCAGAATGTCTAAGTATAATGTGTATGTACATATTTTATGCGAAGTATTCACATCGGCGGTTTGTTCAGGTGAGCGAGTCCTCAAGGTCAATAAACACCACCGACTCTGAATGTGTTGGTTAATGCAATAAGAAATCCCGAATAGCGGAAAAAGATGATGCACCTGCAATATGCAAAATTTTGGGTTGGTGTTACAGCTGAAATAATTTCCTGAACATTCTAGAATCTACGTGGCCCTTGTGGTTGCAGTTATGCGGAGGTGCAATTCCACCAGTTAGAGTCGTTTAGAACGCGTTCATTATTGTTAAACAGCGGAGTGTTCTGTTATATCTCGCCAACCCTACTAAGAAGACCATGAGGTTGATCAATTGGCCACAAGGAACCCAAATCGATCATAGCGTACAGCTGGACGAACCTGGCTGACGCACACGACTAAGGTGCGACTATGAGTCCACGATGCTTAATCAGCTAGCCATATGGAGCCTACGCCTATCATGGTGGCCCATTTTCGGGGGGGGGGGCGTACAACCAATGAGTCGTAGGATGAGAAACAAATTGTGGATCCGTGGGATGGAGAATGTGCACATCTCACCTGAATTTGTGTGCTTGTAATGCGATAAACCTACTGTACGGTACTGTCCAGGCGAGCCATCCGGTTGAATATGTGCCGGCTGTTTGCAGAGTGTATCTACGATCAAAAATACTCGTACACTAAGTCATACATACATGGTTTCCGATAGCAAGCCATCACGTCACAGCCGAACACGACCCCTGCCGTCTTAATTCGTGCCACCAACTTTTCCATAACGAAATTTTTAACTGGATAGTGCTCGTCCACTATTTCTTCAATATGTTGAACAGTTTACGCATAGGGGCAGATTGTTCGTTCTCCATGTGCGCTTATAAAACCGAACGCTCGGTAGCCATGCCGTCGGCTGGCAAGAAGGTACACAGATTGTGTGTACAGCCATACATTAGGCGCTTCAAAATAATTACCCAGAACGGTTTGTTGCTTGCGTTCCGCCATCAATCGGTACATCTGGAAAGCGTCGGAACGACGATATAAGCTGCCATCGGGAGAAACATATGTGGCCATAGTGACCATCACACAAGCGCGCGCCCAGTCTCCCGAAGTTTGACCAGGACCAAAGATATCATCCGCCACGATGATACCCAAATATGTGGCACCTACACAGCAGATCCGGTCGACACTTCCGGCCGTAGTTGCATATATACTGAGTGGCAACGGTCTCGCCGAATTCATTGGCCACAAACTGCCCAGCTTCACACGACGACGCTCCGTATTTCAGGAGGGCTCTGCAGGTGCTCAACTCGTCTCCGGTTGGCTGACGATCAATTAGCGGCAACCTATGTTGTATTCAAGAAGATGAAGGGGCGATTGCGAGATAGTTACTTCACCTTCATCGAAAAAATCGCAATGGACGGCCGGTGATTCAAGCACTGTTTTTTATTAGCAAATACGCTCTGCTTACTCGTTTCTTCGGATTCCTCGACTCGTTGGTCTTGAAGGTCGCCTGCTACATTTGTGGTACACCCATCTGTAGCGTAAAACAGCATTGGTGCTTCGATTATCGGATGTAGGCGCAAATACCATGTGGTTATCCTTCATATATTGATATAAGGCCTTCTCAAGTGCCGTGAAGGATGAAAGGGATACAACAGCAAATTTATCAACAAACGCGCGTGAACCCACTTCTGAAGTCACGGCGCGGCAAGTTTAAAGTCAAACGTGCACCAAAAATTTTAAAAAGAGATCGAGCAAGACAAATCGCAAAAAATGACGGCAGGTGAGACTGATTTCCCATCTGGCGGCATGTGTGTAAAAAGCAACTTGTTGACGTTAAATGTTTCACCTCCCCGGCAAGGTTTTTCAGAAAAATGCATTGTTCGTCGAAGACGCGGTTCACGGATTGATTCGAAGAATCCAAGTTTTCGCCCAATTTTCGCTGGTCGTTTGTCTTCTTGTCGTTCAGCAGCTGTCGTACACTTAAAAGTCACGGGCCAAAAGGGTGTAGTACTACCCTTTAGGTCCTCAACGCAGGGCAGTTAGCTTGCCAACGCAAGGATCTGCACAAAACACCTAATGGCGTTTTGAAGTGGTTTCTCGAAGGTGAGCGGGTAACCGTCAGAGGAATGTTATCCCAAACTACCCGAGATGAGAAAAAAGTGACTAATGACAGTGCGCTTTGAGCTTGAAAATCTTCTTACCATGTTTCCTCCTTGTTTACTGGGTCAATAGTGGAACGACCATCGACCAAACCTTATTCACATGGCATAGCTCACACTTAGGTCAACTAGGAGTCGACGATACTCAGGGCAAAGAGGTCAAGCATCGTGGGACACGCTTTTTGGCCCATGGAGTTAGAGACAACAACCATTTCTGCAGAAGCTCGCTTGAAACGGTCACTGAAGGTTACGTCATTCGTGAGTCTTTGGCTGGGATGCGCAAGAAGCTTTTTGACTTGGGCCCCTTTGGGTGTATGGAAGTCCCTGTGAGTAATATGGTAGAAGGTGCGCCGAATTAACCCCAGAACTGCGGACTGGATTAAAGAATCGTCCATATAAATTTTGAGCATCCAACCTTAAGCTTTTGTGCCCAGCCCGATTATTCCTAGTTCTTCAAATCTGGTCCCATCCCTGAGTAACTCTGTCAGCTCTATCTAATGTCTGGTGCTTTGCTTTGGCCGGATTTAACTAACCTCGGACAAACTGAAGCCTCAGTTTCATGCTGTTCCGAACCATTCTGCATCCCATGAATACGCGCAGCGCACACATATTAGATGGTGGGTCTGAAGATGCGCTATGAATGAAATACTTGTTTGGGCCCACAGCCCAATCATTCACACATACACATAGCACTGGTGCATCTCTGGTTGACAGAGTGGTTCACACCAATGCTTCGTTTTCGTTTAGCTATAGTACACAGGCTCCAAACATCTCCATTCTACTCCCATTGCCCAAGAGGTTGTTGATGTTTCATTTGCTCCCGCGACTTGCCCTTTCCAGTGGCTGTTTGCTGTTCGCTTGTTCGAAACGACTTAGCTGTTTTACTGGCCTGGCTTTCCCCTCGACCGGATAAAATATCTGGTAGCTGGAGTTACTTAATAATGCACAAACCTCAATTATGACTGCTTGGATGGTTTTCCACCTCGCAGATCTGGTAGCATGCACGAGGGATGAAAACCTCGTGTAGTGGACGGGTACGCCCTGTTACGTTGCACCACGGCGCCACCCCTCCCGTAGCACGGGTGTGTCGCCCATCGCCGGTGGTTGTTAGCCTGGCCTTCAATTCAGGAAAACCAAAAATGAGCATTGTTGCTGTTTGTCTGTAGCTGGTTTGGCCTTGTTCCCGTTGCCACTTGTCCCACAACACCGAGAAATACAAGCGGATGAGAGCTGTCCTCCCGTTTGTTTTGAAAAAGAATAAAAAAGCATATGAAAAAAAACATTCATGCATGGGGTAGCCTGAGAGTCCCTGCGAGGCTCACGGCTAACGTCGACGTGCAAGGTGTTGCCACTTTCGTCTTAGTGGGGTCACACCACCCCTAGCCCACTTCATCACCCAAACATAGCACACATGTTCTTCCCTCTTGTCTTCTAGAGCGATCATATGCACAGAATGCTAATAACTTATGATTTCCTGATTACAAGCAGTCACAGCTAGCACCTAGTGGCTGTTTTTTGCCATGCA
>NW_008751657.1:2822411-2824741 GCF_000715545.1 Opisthorchis viverrini | reverse complement strand
TTGACGACCGTTACGGGGTGGTCCATAAACCGAAGCATGTCAGTGCGATGATGGCATGGCACTGTCATACTCAGTGAGATGGCACTCCCGCAACTATTTTTCCAGAATCTCCACGGAACTGCGTATCCGTTCTCCGACCATTGACGACCGTTACGGGGTTGTCCATAAACCGAAGCATGTCAGTGCGATGATGGCATGGCACTGTCATACTCAGTGAGATGGCACTCCCGCAACTATTTTCTCCAGAATCTCGACCGCAACCCATCGCACACTCAAGCCTGCAGCCACAAATTCGAGCAGTTCTCATCCGGCCGCGTCTCTGGAATGAGCCCTTCCGTACCCAGTGAATTTTCGCTCAGATTTGGCTAGCCTGGCATTTCTGCCGCAATTTCGGCTTGCCCGTTGCACAAGTTCAAACCCGTATGCGGAGTTCAAGTCGCCCTATCTATTAGCAACTTGCCCCCATCCAACCCCCCCCCTGCACCTGACTTCCCTACAACAGTGCAACCAGTGAGTCTGCTTACTTTCAGATTAAACCACATTTCTGAGACAAACTTGCCATGTCCTATTATTACTATCTCATCGGGTATTCCCTGCTGTCCATGACATTGTCCTCTTTTTGTGCAATCCGCAACCCCACAAATCCCCCAGTCATGCTCCATTCTGACTGTAAAACTATGGTCATGCCAGACGGTATGCCACCCACAAGTTGGGAATAAGCCTTATTATTATTATTAAAGTGTTTATTGAGTACCTCAAAACTCCTCAGGTCAGTCACAACTTGGTTAAGAATTTTTAGGTTGTTTACGGGGAAGTTGGTTTCTGTGCAACTTTCCACATTTGGTGAACTTGAAGGTACTTTGGAGGTCTACATGAACAGTAGGTACGTCGTTATCGCCATACTCAAGATCGAGGGGCCATTCGAGGCCTACGTGTGAAGAAACTGCCATCATTGCAGCAGCCTCACGGCAGGCCCATCCAAGTTCTAGGTAGGGTTGGCTGACAGACAGCGCACACTTCTCCGGATAACTAATGAAGTGATATCGTTGTCTTATCGACTGCCCGCTGATGACATCCTACCACACTGAGCGCATTAACTGAATAAGCACGTTTCGTTTTGACAGGTGTCCGTCAACAAACACACGGAATGTGGCGAATAATGAAGGCATAGCACTCTGTTCAAGCATGGCACTACATCATTGAAGTTGCAGACGGATTTGAGAGTCTGCCAACAACTCAAGTCAGCTAAAAACCGCCGCATCATATGCCGATGTTCATTATTAGGTTGGTTGATATTTTCACTTTTCTTACTTGGGCAGAAGATATGCCGTCGGTTCTCGAAAAACTCCGCGAATGTGACCTCGCGTTGTTTATGGAATCTGATGGTGGCCATTTCGGCCAGGCATGTTTGTCTGCACGCAACAAGTAGCTTGTTTCTATATTTTCATAAAAGCTGGTGCCACGTAAGGCGCAAATCGTCTTGGTGGATCCTTCTCATGTATCCTGGTTTACTCTACAGTGGGATTTCTGTAGACCCTTGGAAACTCACGACGGCGTTGCATCATAAGAAGCAACTTTACACCTCTTCAAGACTGATTCTGTGGTCTCTTGTTTGATATTATGGCAGGGGATAAAAATGGATAGTATTTTCTTTGAGGTCGCAGTAACTGTGCAAGTGAAATGTGAATCAACCGGAACTGGAGGCAGGAAATAAAGAAGCTGGACAATCGATATGAGCATGTAGGCCGCAAAGCGCTCAACCTGTTCATGTCGACGCTTCACAAAATTGTTTAGTCATATGGGAGCTTGACATTCCGCAACTAAATCCACAGTTCCAGAAGTGGTTGGATCAGATTGGATTGGGTTGATCAGAACTTAATCATCATCATCATTGTCAGCTGTAATAACCGCGTGCTCGTCGTAGAGTGAACGTAGCTGATGCAGTTTTGTTCACCGATGGTTTCGGGGGAGAGGTAGGTACATTCGCGTTGCACGCGCGAGCTGATAAATTGGTGCACAAATCCAGCACTGTCAATGGGCTGTCAAGTGGTGAGGGGGTTGGAAAAGGAGCATGCGTTGAAGGCAATAGCTTGGATGCAGGAGCGCCATTGAGGGCGCGACTGGGCCACATCTGACAATGTCTCTGACCATTGATGTGGCCCGTCTCGGGGTCCCCATCCAGGAAGACGGCAATGACCAGCGCAGCTAAGTTTGCCGGTAGTGGCTTTCATACTTCGCTGCCAAGTCATTGGTTGACCGCCTCTGGCTCTCTTCCACCCTTCACGTGGTTGTGCGAAAAGAGCCCTTCGAGGAAGTCGGTCGACTGGCAT
>NW_008751657.1:2810715-2821937 GCF_000715545.1 Opisthorchis viverrini | reverse complement strand
GGATGTGGTGAACTCAGGAGAGAGCTTCCCGTAGACCTTTACACGGCCGCGGGAGTTGGCGTACAGCGCCTTAATGAGGGTCAAGAATTCATGGGGGACACCTTTGCTCCGCAGACACTGCCATAGTGCTTGGCGGTCCACAGAGTCAAAGGCCGCTTTCAGATCAAGAAAAACAACCATTGTTAGTTGCTGAAAGCAGTGTCGCTGTTCCATAATCTGTTAGAGGGTGAGGATAGGATCGATGCAACCTTTTGCGGGACGGAACCCAGCTTGGTTTTCACGGATCTCTCTCTCCCTGTGTTCAGTCAACCTTCGAAGGATAAGGCCAGAGAGCACCTTCGATGCCACAGCTAACAGGCTGATGCCACCGTGGTTTTCACATAGTGTCCGCGTACCCTTTTTGAAGATGGGGATAACCGTCGACACGCCCCATTCTGCAGGCACTTTCTCTTCGTCCCATATGGCACCAATAAGCTTTGTCAGGTGGATCACCAAGGATTTTCCGCCTTCTTTGAAGAGGGCTGGATACAGACCGTCCGGTCCTGGTGCCTTTTCACGCTTCAGTACGGCTATTTCGTACCTTATTTCTTCTTCTGAAGGGCGATCAAGGTTTACATTCCATTCGCATGCATGCATTACCTCCACTGGTTGTGTTGCATGAGGCCAGCTAGTCAGAACTTAAGCAGACCAACAAATTGGGAGAGGTCAGAACTTATCTTTAAGTTGTGTTGCATGAGGCCAGCTAGTCAGAACTTAAGCAGACCAACAAATTGGGAGAGGTCAGAATGATCTTATCTTTAGCCCCCAGGGTTGATTGTGAATACGTATCAAACTGAAGGTTCCACTAAATTTGCGATATTGCGGAGGGGGTACGGGAACCAACCTGTATTTTGAGTGAGAGTAGCTGTAGGGGCTATGGGCATCTTTGATTCTATGGTGTATTTTGCTTTGCGATTTTGATGGGCGTAAATAAACTTACGGATATGCGAGCCCTTGCACCATATTGGTGAATCTTTCCTTTGAGGAACTGCTTGTTTTTGGAGGTAGAAATTAAGTAATTAGGTAATGAAAATGGCAACTATGGTCCCCAGATAAATCCTTGGAGATCTTCACGGGGGACCTCAAAAAGAGGGTACGGGCAGATGAAGACCCAGACTCAGGCATTTCATTTGACTGTGAAAATCCTTAACCATCAAATATGGAGCCACCAAGGCCAAGAGCTTATCCACCTCCGATAGGCGTACTACTTGAGACTCTATTAAACTTTAAGTGATGTCGAAGAGCAGTTCAAACGCCTTTTCGGATTCGATGACCTTGATGGGACCAGAGTAAAACGGGTTCAGTTTAGGCACACGGGAGCATGATGAAATGCTTTCTAGGATAGTTTGCAAACGGTTACCTGAGAAAATGTTGATTGAGTTGCTTTTCTGATGATTCATCATGCTGGTTTGTACATTACGATGGTAAGACCGTTTTGGACAGGTGGTCGCTCACCTCTATGCGATTAATGGATGTAAGTCATTGGGTCATGAAGGTCAACTTGGAATTCTTGGGAGACTAGCCACTAGAAGGTGTCAGTCCACGTCAGCGGATGAGTGTGCCTGTGACTGCCAGCTCCATAAGTCTTGGTGAGCTGCCGAACCCCTTCTCCTTCGGAAGATGTGGACTCTCTCGGTTTCTCTAGAAGTGGCAGTATTGGCTATGATTTACACTACGCTCACACACAGCGGAAGTGTTTGAATGAGCTGCAGGCCCTCGACAAGTGTTCGGTCCCATTTTGGCACTTGTGTAATGTGCTTACTAAAAGTTATTGCCTGGGTCAGACAGGATTCAGGGCTGGATTGGCATTGGTTCGAAAGTTATTATCGTTGACACTTATGCGCCAGTAGGAAATACCGACGATTAAATGCCACACGACTATAGAAGGGACTACCACAGAGGGACTACCACAGAGACTTGGCACAAACATTTAGTTCTCCTGAAAATGGCACTGTTGAAAAACAACAATGTGAACTCATCGGATCGTCGTATCAGATTAATACGCTCTAGGTATTATGATCTTAACCTCCTGGTGAAGACAGAGTGTGAGCCTAGTACAAAACAATAAGCAAATTTAAGCTGGAAACACGCCTCAGTACATGCCAATAAAATTGATCATGTTCATTGTCTTGAATGGTTTCCAGTTTAGTACAAGGAACACCACGTAAACCTCAAACAGAGAGGCAAGTTTGGAGCTGCCAAGTATGGCCGGTCCTCAAAGATTTTCATCAGCGAGATTTCGGTAGACGTTGGTTGGGCGTTCGTTTTACAGGCACAACCCTTATCAACTCAGCAACTTTTGTTGCTGTTGTGGTCATTTGGAGTGGTTGCCAAGTATTCGCTCATCCGCTGATAAATTGCGTGACTGATGCAGCATTTCCCACCTACCGTAATTCAAAGATATCGAAGAACAAACATTTGACCTTGTTTACGTTCCTCGGATCAAAATGATCAACGTCCTTAGCTGTCTTCTCTTCTGTAAACGAATCATCAGTCAACTTTCATTGTGGCACCGTAAGTAACTCAGTTTTGCAACTATTTCTCTCGTCCTGATAACTGAGTTGCTACACATAGGCAGCTCGTCAGATGTGTAAACTTGCCAAGAGAAGGAACCCCTTTTTCCAAATATATTCTAACCTGCCATTGCGTTTGCGGATTAGGAGACGTTTCGCTACCCAGTGGTGCTTGAATCACTTGTATGCGGACAGAATGACCTTGTGGATAGAATAGGCGCAGCCCACGTTTGAAGTTGAGATTATAGCGATTTTACGCTTTCTGGGAAAACTATAAGAGTAAATTTCCGGCATATACAGCTGAGGGAGCCGCTTATTTCGGAATGCCGTCCATGGCAAATTGCAGGGCTGAGTGCCAAGACATTTGAGAAGGTTGGTTCATAGTAGATAAAGCCTCATCAAAGTGCTTCTTTGCTACTCCGCCAAAGACTATCAATTCTGAGGGAGACCGCTATATCGGGGTTTCGTCTTCCGTGCGCTGGTGGCTTTCACAAGAGGTGACCTGAGGGGGGCTTGTATAAATGAAGGAGGACTAGCGTTCCTTAATTAGTTGTTGGTGCACTGAAGGCTCCAGGAGCCATGCAATGAGCATACAAGCAGTGGGGACAAAACATGACACTGAGAGTGAAAGCGTCACCAGCGAACCTTTTACTTCCGAGTGGCTCTCTATTGAGAGTAACGTGTTCAGTTTCCTGAGTCTCTCTGATGGTCTGAAACTTTGTAAACCCTAAACTGGCGTCAGATTCCTTAATGGACACCTTAGCTGACATGAGGAACAAGCTGTTGCATGTCACCGTTGGCCGCAGTCAACCAAGGTCCCACTTGTACCCCTAGATGACAACACCAAACTCACACTAGAGCATGACGATTTCGGCATCGCTTCTGCGCAAAAGACGCCGCCGGTGAAGTAGCTAGCGTCGACCAGACAAAACGTTACATCATTATCTGGTTTCATTCATTGACGCCTCCAAAGAGCGTACCTTTATTAAACGTAGGAAATACCGGTGCTCAAATAAGCCCAGACTTTGGATATACCCACCTCACGGAGGTATGGAGCAAGACCGGACTGATTGCCGATATGAAGTCTGATCGTTTCTTGCGCAAGCCAATTCCAGTTCTTCCACACTACAGAGACCAGCTTTAATAATGCTTGTCCATAATTGTCTATAGTTTGTTGAACGCTTTCTCCGGCCTGTCCGTCGGGTAAGCTTCGGGGTCAGCAGCCTGTTGATTGCCTCTTGTCGTATTTAGGGGGCTGGGTAGGCCCGTCCGTGCAGGTGTGCAACTACCTAGACTTTGATGCGGAGACTTTCAACCTGTGAGTGCCGGGAAATGTGTAAGATTATTGGGCACTTTTTGGAATTTTCCCGATTCATCACTCCTTACCATCGGCACATTCTAGGTGAGATAGCCAAAGTTTGGAGCCAGACTGTATTTCAAGGTATTCCTCAAGTGCCCGTTCCAACAATGAACACACTGCCAGCTGAAAGCACTGGTAGGGTGGGCAGCCTCGTCGTATAAAAGATTCGATGTCGCACGGATGTCCCGCTCATCGCCTTGATTCTAATTATGGCCCCCAGTTCAGTAAATAAATAAATGAGCACTGTTGTTTTCTTTTGTTGGCGCTGGGCCGGGCTCGTCCCGGTTGTTATTCAACCGGAAAGCTATAAACTACAGACAGTGGTAAAACTGAGCCTTCGTCTGTTTGATAAAAAGGGAGATTCCAACAATTCACAGATGAGAGCCTGAAGACTGTGATGCCCATCGACGTACGGAGCTGTAGCTGCTTTCGTCTTGATTTCGGTCGTACCGCACCAAAATCTACTAAGTCAGCCAAACCTATCGCTCCAGGGAGTGAACACATCCATTGAGAAATATATGTGCACAGAGATTCCCAACCCTCCACCAGAGGCAGTGGGACTAGTGCCAACTCTAGTCCCTTGCAGCACTTGCTGACCTGAAGCCAATAGCAATTCTTTGGAAACTGATAACTTTTTCACTTAAACTCGCTTTCTCCCTTGGGTTATGGTACTGCCCATCTCAGGTAATAAATACCAGATAAACTGGTCCGTCATCTCCGAAGTTCGCTCTCGTCAATCCTTATTTGTTTGATTTCCCTAACCGCACTACCTCCCTGCGAACTTCTACCGGTTTGCACTAGATTTCTTGTACTTAAGTATCTCATATTTTGATACCACATGTTGGCGAACGCAACATTTTCATGATCCCTAGTCTACTAAGTACAAATCCACTCATATCCTATCCCACATAATCACTTGTTATCACAACCCAGGTAGCGATAGACGTCAAGTCTTTCTCTTTATATGCATTAACGCATATTATCCCATCTGGTGCCTCCTCAAATTCATCATGGAAACTGATAACTTTTTCACTTAAACTCGCTTTCTCCCTTGGGTTATGGTACTGCCCATCTCAGGTAATAAATACCAGATAAACTGGTCCGTCATCTCCGAAGTTCGCTCTCGTCAATCCTTATTTGTTTGATTTCCCTAACCGCACTACCTCCCTGCGAACTTCTACCGGTTTGCACTAGATTTCTTGTACTTAAGTATCTCATATTTTGATACCACATGTTGGCGAACGCAACATTTTCATGATCCCTAGTCTACTAAGTACAAATCCACTCATATCCTATCCCACATAATCACTTGTTATCACAACCCAGGTAGCGATAGACGTCAAGTCTTTCTCTTTATATGCATTAACGCATATTATCCCATCTGGTGCCTCCTCAAATTCATCATGCTTTGCTAATCTCATCTCCCTCCCTCGTCTTCCCAAGCTTTGAACTTCGGCAATATTGGACACGGAGGACCTGGTTGACTGTTATCCACGCCCGGGGAACTGCACATTCAGCCCAGTGACCTTAAGTGCAGTGTTTGTTGCGGGACTGCCCAAAAACTGAAGTGTGACAGGCTACTGATGGCACGGCAGTGCCATATCCCATTTGATAGCACACCTGCAACACTCGGCCGTACCCTCTCGCCCACTGGCTCCATTAACTGCAGATACGAATAGAACTGTCACCCGGCCCGAGCTGCCGACTTGATATGTTCATCACAAACTGCTGTACCTGGCATTCAACTTTAACCACTCCGGTGGACCTCCGGTCGGTGCACCCCACAGAATCAATAATTTGCTATGCATTTCGCGTTCTGGCTCGTGCGTTGACACAACCTCACGCTTCCAAGGAATTATTGTGCCCGATGCAACGGCAGCGACACCAGTGAGTCTTTGCAGTTTCACTGTGTCCCATATATCTGAGGTTCCTGTTACCATTTATCCGCTTTGATAATCCCTCTACATCATCCCCACTTACGCCTTTTTTGGCCTGTCCACAGGCTCAGCGATCCAGAAATATTGTGCCCGATGCAACGGCAGCGACACCAGTGAGTCTTTGCAGTTTCACTGTGTCCCATATATCTGAGGTTCCTGTTACCATTTATCCGCTTTGATAATCCCTCTACTACATCATCCCCACTTACGCCTTTTTTGGCCTGTCCACAGGCTCAGCGATCCAAAGCCACGAGGCCCCAGCGGTGGTTTAAGGTTTCAGTTCAATCTGACGGGCTGAATGACGCCAAATCTTGTGCTACGCCCGATCTGATAACCAGGTGCCTCATTTTCCGCAGTTTAGAGTTTTCTTATCCTGTCAGGCAGGGAGTCCCCTCTTTTCCTCTCACTCGTTTTGTTTCTGCCGACCCACTTCAAATCTTAACGTTCTGATCTAGCTCGATGCGCTCTCCAGAAAAGCATAGTATCCGTGCTCCCCGGTCCGTGCCGGTCTTGTAATGACCACGTATACATCGGACAAACCCACCGCCTATGAAGCCGTTCTTTTCCCCAATTAACCCTGTACCCACAATCCTCGCCAGTCGTGCTTTTATTCTGACTTTGTCAAGCCTGACGGCATGCCTACCCACAATTTGGGAATAAACATTATTATCATATCACAGTACGCTTCGAATCGGGCCTTCACCAATGATTGATTGGTATCACCTTGCTCTCGGGTCAGAACTTTGCAAGGAAATTGTCAGTTAAGACTATTATTCAAATTGGGTCAAGACTGACCGAGTGGAAAGGTACTCAGACTGAATGGAGTATTTAAGGTTGGCTGCATGAGTTTGAAACGATTTTTCAATGTTCGCTGCAAAGACAAATTTAGTCCAAACAGCCCCTTAAGGAAAATACTTTTATTCGAAATTGTGCGCGTATCCTACGTTAAGAAAGGCATTGTAGCATGGACGATGCAAAAATGTTGACAACGCCCCTAACAAAGCTTATTCAATAATGAGTGTTACACGCTGATCCGTTGCACTTTTGGGGGTCGACGATAATGTCGTAGATCAGAAACAGCAGTGGTCCAAAGCAGAGCCTTGAGGAGGTCCAACAAAGACCGCCGCCGGAAAAGAGTACGTCGGGCCTACCCTCGTTTGGAATGTTCTGTCTGGTAGGGATGCCTTAATAAATCAAAACATTTTCCTTGATTCTGTAAGACTCGAGTTTTTGGGTCAGCGGGACGTGTGAGACTCTACTAGGTACTTTTGATAAGTGAAAAAATATTGCATCCGATATACGTCCCTCGTCGTTAGCTTGGGTAAGACCGTCCACAAAAATCAGCATGATCGCCTCGTAAGAGCGCTTTTGAGAGGATTGTGCGGGGAAGTGAGGATATGAAGTTGTTAGTGGTAAGGCGATCTGAGATGACTCCAGCAGCGTGGCAGATTTCAGTCTTCCCCCCAAGATTATGAACCGTGTATTATGCACCTTCGGGGTGCATAGTTCAGCAATTTATGTAATCTTCCGTTGATGAGTCTCCCCGCGTTCGCGCCGGAATATATGCGGTCTGTCCTAGAGACTTTATGTCATTCACTCGAATGCCAAACCAATAATTCCTCTGGGCTACCGCAAAAGGGCGCTAATGAGATTAGGCTGACTAAAATTAGGGATGTATGTCATCCTTTCATCGTATAAACAACACTAACCCAAGTAAAACCGTCCAAGTACATAGCGGGTTGTGTCATATCATCCACTGACACATTGTCCCAGCCACCTGCTGTTACCAAAAAGCTTCGTTTTAAGGTCTTGTTCACCGCCCATGTGGCAACTCTTCATGGGGCGATTCCTTCAAGGTTGAGCCTGATACACGCGTGCATAATCAGCTATTGCGGCCAAGTTCAAATAAGGTTCTTTAAATGGATAGCTTTGGGACCATGCACTCCGGGCGATATAAGTTTGTGGATGAGATACGGCAACTACAACACCTTGGGTGTTCGCGTTGTCTTCTGATACACTATGATAAAGCCATTGAGAAGCGTCCGGCTCGGAAATCTGGTCTGTGCACAGGAGCTAGGTGACTGGGACTTCGAGACAGAGCAGATTGATTGTCATAGTGACTGCCTGAAAATGCTTGGACTGCAAGCTTCACAGATTGCGCGGGTATTCCAACATCTTTCGATATACCTAAACTGCCAACAATGGATTAGCCTCTTACGGAAGGTGCCTTAATACGATTGGGATTTCGTTTGGAATGCCTCTTACTTGGCGGTCTCATCCAAGGTTTGTCCGTGACTGAGCCGACAAACAACCTAGTTGAAGGCATGGTGACGGGTGGAGAATTTTCGGATTAGATACGAAATCACAGATGCACTGAAATCTGCTGCTGGTGACCCGGATGACTGTGTGTGTTGGAGTGAATTTGGAGCCCCAAATTAGTGAAGAAAAAAGTTTGACTCTCATGTTCAGACGTCAATAATCTAGACTTCTGAAATGTCTAGGTCACCGGTGAGAGCGCCTGGGAGTAAGAACGATCAGCGAATATGTAAGCCTCCGAATTCGTATCAATCATTTCAGCCTATCGGTAATAATGCTCGCACCGGATGTACACCGCATCCACCTAATGCAATTTTGGTCACCGAAAAACATACCAGCAGGGAAGATTTAGTTGGGCAGTGGGGGCGACCGTATAACCGACTAGGTTTTGCTGAATATTACTGGTTGCCAAGTGTGCGGGGAGTCTGAAAAGCTGCGTAGCAAAGGCGAAAACATTGGATCAGCTGGGCCACTGCCCTGTGAGTGAGCTACATGCCAATGCTATTAGCAATGGATGAGTCGTATCTGCGGGTCCACACCCAATGAGACACGGGTTGCCGAGCAAATTCTGTTTGCTGGCTTCGGCTTCAGTGCTTTATTGTCAGGTTGTAGACTTTCCGTTTCCTGGTGGTTACGCAGTTCCCGACTAAAAGGGATTTGGAATGTAGATGGCACTGTGATTTGCATACTCAGTGTTTTGCCTTGTCAATCACGTAAAAGTTTCATCCTTTTAAGGGATTCTGGTAAAACTCAGCATCGTTAATTCCGGGTTCTCACGTACTCAGTCAGTGCTTTAGAGACACCATGGTCAATCACCGAAAGTTTCTTGCACTCTCAGTGCATTGGGAGGAGGGTGTATTTCCGACCAGAAACAGAATGGGCGGCAATCCCGTGTATACAGTGGCCTTGAGAGACGAAGTGCCGTGAGTCCAACGCTATGCACATCGCGTTGCAATGACGGTAATGCCTCAGCCCACTTCACCGTCTGGATCCTCTGAGCAATCGTTTTCGGTAAAAGAAGCACCAAAGGTGCACAGAATGTACTAAGCACCTAAAACCAGGTCAAATAAGTATTACTGCGCATCGTGTGAGGCGCAAACGTTCTTGAAATTACGGTGCCTCCTGGACTCGACATTGCAACTAGCATCCGGTGGGTAGTGAATCATGATTGGCTGCTGAGCGACCCTTACGGCCTGCCCTGATGATGGAGCGGCAGACCACATCACCTGACCAATCGCGTGCGGGTTGGGCCTCTTGGCCAATTCGAGGGTTGAGATCGTCTCCAGTAGTCCGCTGGCACACTTACAGCTGTTCAGGTAAGTCGATTTTATTTACCTCGTCGATTGGTTGGTCTACAAGAATGAGGTTTCAGTTTGCTCGAACGCAGTCATGGATCAGCACTTTTTATGTCCCGTAGCGAACATTGCTCAAGAACTGGTTAGTTGTTTAACTTGCATCACCTAAAGATCTGAACAAAGAATAACAATATCATTTGCTCGTGGACGAGCATCCTAGGGCACTGTCGTCCCGAAGTTTCGGTGGCAAGCAAAGAATGGTAAAGTTAACAAGATATTGTGAAAAAGTGATGTATTTTTACACTGGACGGGATGAACTCAAACGGCAGCTTGTTGCATACACTCACACGCCTACATGAGGTGACGTACGACGCCATCATAAGGATAACAATTTGGAAGAGGCGTTTCTAATCGCCAAGCCCTTCCATTGTCCCTGAAGATCGATTCAATCAAAATAGGCCTTCAGATAAAGTAGCCTTTGGACGCTTGGGAGAGTAGCCCTGTTCGAGGATCTATCTCAGAGTATAGATGTGGTCAATGCAACCTCGGTTAAGTCTTGACCTATCCTGATTTTACGGATCTGCTTACCATGGTAATTGGCCACCCTGTGCCAGATAAGGCTATGACGTGCCTTGGATGCTATGGCTACAAATATGATGCCACGATGGTCTTGCAATGATTTTTCGCCCTTTTTGAGTATTCGGATCATGGTCAACACACTCGGCTACACCATTATTCTGCTTTCTCTCCAAACCTTTTCTGTTAGGTTCACCAGGTTGTCCATCAGGGTTCCATCACCTTTGAAAAGTGCTAGGTGCAAACAATCCGGTCCAGTACCTTTTCTCATTGAAGGGGTGATATCTTGCATCAGAAGTCTGTTGCTAATGTTTGGCTGTTATCAATGTATCATCCCCGTTTTCCTAGATATTGTATTGGCTTAAGATAGCTTAACTGTTCTGCGATGTTTTCAGCCTGTCGTTCGAGACATATAAATAAAATACATATATCGTCTCGCTGTAGCACCCTTTCGGTGCCTATCTGCCATGCCACACGAAGGAGACATGAGGGCTGGGATACTGCCAGGTCGCCTAAGCCTAGACAGGGGAAGTCGAGTTGCAGAGGTCGGGTTCGAACCACGGACCTTCCGGTCAGTAAATTCGTGCTCTAAGCACTTGGTCCATCTCGCTCGAGACAACACTTCTGCAAATGTATCTCCGTTTCTTCTTTTCTACTGCTGTTTCTCTGATCAAGCTAGCTGAAATGGGGCGCGGTCGCTGCGCGCAGCGGAAGCTTCCATCCTTTGGGCCTTCAAAATCCTTAGCTGAGGGTTCTCTTCCTTTATGTCCCTTGATTTTTCTCCGTCTGATGATTCCATATTCGCAATCGTGATTTGTAGTTACTGCCATCACGAAGAGACTGGACCTTATCGTGGTGTGGCGGTTTGTGTACATCAGAGACCCACTGAGCTATACTGGGGGGTGTCCGCGCGACACTCACAATCTCTCATACCAGGTTGGTCAATGGTTAGAGGTCTGTCGAACACAGTCTCCTGGCCCTCCAGGTTGGGGGTTTGAACATGTATGGCGACTTAGTCCGTAGAAGAGGTAATGCATTTGCATTTCCCCGCCAAACACCGCTGCCTTGCGGTTAGGCTTTTGAGCCAAAAGCTTTGGTTGAGGTCCCTAATCGTGCAGCTGTCTAGGTGTGGGCGCCCTGGCAGTATCCCAGCCCTCGTACAACCATGACCTACGCAACTAACACA
>NW_008751657.1:2802667-2806970 GCF_000715545.1 Opisthorchis viverrini | reverse complement strand
GGTTGTACGGCAGTGAAGCATCAGTGCCAACACTGATGTTGCTGTCTTTGATGATGATGATTTGTAGTTACTGACATTGTACTTCTGGTATGAATAACATATACGGCAACGAGGGATCGGTGTTGAACACTGATATTACGGTCTCGATGATCATTTGGAATAATATGTGCTGATTTAGGCGACGTCTATTGTTCATTTGATTGAGTTGTATGGCATTTGCAGACAGACCTGAAGGCTGAGAACACAGCTCTGTTTTTTTCTTACATTCACCTCCGATCTAATTTTATTCGTCAGTGTGACTGTGTTTTTCCAGTAACCTTCAGTCAGGTCAGATCGATTGTTAATCAGCCACTGAAACCCTTGCTGTTGTATTGCGGCGAGACTTGGTCACTTCGGGCGGAGGATATCTTGACAACTTCGGGTCTTTGACCGTCGATGTCTCAGAACTATGGCTGAAATCGACAGGAACCAGCGAATTCGCAATGGTTTTATCAGGGGACGGGTCTTTAATCGAGCAGATGATACTACACTCAAAGAATGCTTCCGCCACTACTAGCTAAGGTACCTGAGGCATGTGTTACGCTCGCTAGAAACGCTGTCGTCCGCGTTTAATTTGGAGTGACAGAAATCTAGAGATTGACATAATCTGACACGACAGAAGGGAATGAAAAGTGTCTGGGTACTACTTGCCTTCCAGAATGGAGTCCATGTGACCCTGTCTGTGCTTGATTGAACAATAGGGCAGCTAGCGGATGTCAATGACATTAACGATATCGGTTGAAATCCAGATTTTTAATGGGGAATCCAGCTTGTGGGTGAGGCCAGCCTATAGTGAAAAGATGTGTTCCACCCATATTGTGAACTTCATAGATTCGCGTCCCACGAAACTTCACGGGAGTTTCGAACCTGCTAGGACGTCAAGAGGTCTCACTTTTTGACCATCGATGTCTTCAAAGCATTGCCAGAGTCTTGTGGGAACACCGGATCAGCAATGCCGAAGTACGTCGAATGGTATTCGGAAGAAACAACACCCTCGATAGATGTACTGACCCCACTGTATCGGTTGTGCTGGCTTGGTCACGTGCTGCTCATGCCAGTCAACCGAATTCCTCTGAGGGCTCTTCGCACAACCACGTGAAGGGTGAAAATGAGCCATAGACGGTCAAATAATGACTTGGCAGCGAAGTATGAAAGCTATTACCAGTGAAGTCAGCTGCGCTGGTCATTGCCGTCTTCCCGGATAGAGACTTTGAGACGGACCATATCATGGAGACATTATCAGACATGGCGCAGTCGCACCCTCAATGGCGCTCATGCACCCAAGCCATTGCCTTCAATGCGTAGCTCTCTTCCCAAACCGCTCACTTGACAGTCCACTGACTGCTGTTTTCACGCACGAATTTACCAGCTCCCGCCTCCGACGTGCAACTATCTACCTCACCTCCCCGATTCATCGGTAAACGAAACTGTGAGAGCTACAACCACTGAACGACAAGTACGAGGTTCCTACAGCTGACAATGTTGTTGATGATCATGACCATGATCGAAACCGCAACCTCCCGTCTAGTAGTTTGAACAGTTAACCGCTCTACCACGAGCGGCTCCTCGAAAGTCTGAATTGCTCGCACTTAGAATATAGTGTCTTCCATCCTTCAGTCACATAATCCACATCGCGCTGTCGCGTGTTTACTAGTTTCTCGGATGACAGATGGGAGTTCAACTCATCGTATAGACTGTTCTTCCTGTGAGCTACTTACAAGCTGTTAATAATTTAGGATTTGGAAATTTTCAGTGGGAGTTCTTGGGCGTTGATTGGATTTTCTTACAGTACGAACCCTCCCATAAAAATTCTTGAATCTCCTTACACCAATATCTCGATTACCTGACAGCGTTAGAGATGTAGGTACCCCGGTTGATTGTGGTTGGTTGACGCTGGTCCTCTTCCCTTTCACACTTGTTTCCATCATAAGGCTGTATTCAAGTAGTGACATGATTTTACGGTAATGAAGCACCAGTCCCTGGTGTTGCTGTCATCGACGATGATGAAGTTGATCAGCGGAAGTAATGCACTTTGACCTGCGTTCCCTTGGGGGATGGGTGGGAAATCGTTTAGCTCTAATATCCTTTCGGTGCCTAGCTGCCATGCCATTGGAAAGAGGTTCGAAGGCCATGATACTGACAGGTTGCCCAAGCCTGGACAAGAGTAGCCAAGATTCTGAGGTCGGATTAGAACCACAAACCTTCCGGTCCATTAGCTGGCGCCTTAACCACCGAGCTATCTGTCTGACCTTCATGCAATGGTTGCACTTTGAGTAACGCAGTTCTATTCAGTTTAACACGCTGGATCATTGTGACACTGAAGCTCAGCCGCAGTGTTAAGTTGGCAGCTACTTGCTGCATTACTGTAAGCGAGACTCTTGGCAGGTAGGTTTATGTAACGCCTAAGCTACATAGGATACAGACTGACAAAATCCTGGTGGGAATATCATGCATGGCTAGCTTACTGGGACTAGGCAAAGATGTCTGCTCCCTCCATTTTTATTCAACTTCTTCATTGTTGAAATAGTGAGGCGAATGCTGAACGGTTTTCAAAACTACGGTGTTCCACTCATTGCTGATGAGACCCTTATCAGTCTGGAGTACGTTGACACCGTCTTCATTTCGGAAGACGAATGCCAAGAACAAGCACTGGTGAGGAGTCTGTTCACTACGCCACTATGTTTCTGAATGTACCCAGCACCTACAAAGTTCAGAGTCATAGTTTAGCGCGTGAGGTTCCTGAAAATACCCTTTGCAATTCAATGAGGGGCACAAAAGCGGAGAATTTTACGTATTTCAGTGGTTCCACTAGCTCTGACGGAAATGTCTATTGAAGTCAGTGCGCAAACCTCAGAGGCTGGAATCACTTTCATTGGATTTGTGTCACTTTTGGCCTCAAAAAGACCTATCCCTGGGTCTCATTGTGGCGTACGCCAGTCTACAGTAAGGTCCGTGTTGTTGTATGGTTGCGATACAGTCTTTGCGGACAGATGATATGGGGCGTTATCAGGCTTTGGACCAGTGGTGTCTCATAAATGTAGTTGGCGTCGGATAGCGTTAATGAACTGGTGACGAGGTAACTGGAAAAAATATTTGGTTGTGCATCAGGTACTTCAGTGAAAAAGAATGTTCAGCACAATCAACTGCGGTGGCTCGACCATGAGCTGCGAATCCCAAAACATCGTCTACCGAGGCTAGCGTTGTCCTTGCCTCCTAAAGAATGGCGCAAACTCCGAGGTAGACAACGTGTGGCTTGGTGGAAGTGTGTAGAATAAGATATGAACAGTTCAGGTATTGTTGCGGTCCGCCTTTTATGATAGGGTCCCTGTCACCCCACCACTGTGCTTGGCTGCAGGCCTTCAAGGAAATGGCGGCTTATTGATGTCAGTGGCTTTCATGCTATTAGTTTTTTCCAGGTTGTCTGACTGGTCGCTTTGATGGGTAGGCGCCCCAGAATGCTTGCTATAAGCCAGCACCAGATCTATACTCGGCTGTTTTATTTTCACTTCCAATCTCAGAGCACTTTCACTAACGACGCACCGATGATGTCATCCCAACTGGTGGTAAAACGTTTGCAATGAAATTGTCAAACTCATCGAACAGACCAGCGGCTATCGTTACAACCTTAGCTACCTATATTCTATCGAATTACAGGTCTCCAAGTATGGTTAAGTAAATCGCGGTTGTAAAGCAGTGAAGCATCATTGTCAACATTGACATTTTTGTCCCCGGTGATGCTGATGTCAGAGGATCGTCTACCTCTCAGCTCTTCGTCAAGCCCTACGGAGACGACCAAGTGGTGGACGGCATATGGCTAGTGGAGTACGAAGATGCTGGTCAGAAATCTTGTCGATTCGAAAGCTTTCGCGTTCCTGGATGTGAACCTCAGATTCGACTCACCCTTGGGTAATAACTGACATATATGGCTCGGCTGCACCAAAGCCCTAGCCTCCACTATATAGCTTCTGAGTCTCCCACCTCGTCAGTAAACCAGTGTGATTCAACATTAACTAATTGATTATGTCGTCACCTTCGCTGTCTGATTGTATCTTCCCTGTTCTTCCCTATTCTGGATCGCTTTTGTGAGCACGTCGGACTTCGTCTCACTAGGTCCATATCCTACTGTTCTTTCCGTTTTTACTCAGGCCTTTCTTCTACTTGGTTATGTGGAAGCATACTATTGGTGAGAGGAAGAAAGAAAGCACTCGTCGTACTGTGGTTGTAGCTACCGCAGTTTCGTTCACCGATGATTTGGGGGGGGGGG
>NW_008751657.1:2759432-2799417 GCF_000715545.1 Opisthorchis viverrini | reverse complement strand
GCGATCGGAGTGTGCGGTTTTTGGGGCCGACCTTTTCTAACCCTCAAATGTAAACGAATGCTACAAAGCAATTCCATGTATTCCGTAATATATCTCACTTTTCAATACACGCGAAGCGGATTTAAGAGAAAACCACATACCACTCGCATGCCTCATCATTAGCCTACACCGTTACATTGGTATCTTGCATGCCGAGTTACTGCCTGCCAAGACGAGTGCTGATTTCTGTGCCTATTTCGGAGTTGCAGAGATCTGGAGGTGGACAGAATCTAACATGGCAGAAGAGTTGTTGTGAAGAGTTTGGCTGCCATTGGTGCTGATCACCTTGTAGGATTGGGTCCATAAGATCCTCCCTGTGCTTTGCTGGAAATACTGAAAGATGTGGCGGCTAACCGCTGTCAGTAGCGTTCATTCTATCAGCTTCTATCCAGATTTTCTGATCGAGTTCTGGATGTGCGGATACCTCGGAATGTTTTGGTAGGCTAGCCTAGCTAGCTAACCAGCATGGAATGGGGACCGATAATAACACTAAGATGTGTGTGTAGTTCATCTCCTTTTCACGTTAATTTAGTTTTCAACATTTGGCGTGTTTCAAGCAGGGTTTTGTTCTGTCGAGAGGGCTTGTGTGAAAGGTTGCGTCTGATACTCTTAAAAACGTGTCGATTGATCCTTTTTTTATTTTTTATACTATTTTTAACTTTACCCTTGAATCAATCGAGTTTATTTATTTCTTGCTTGTAGGATCATGGGCTGACCCAGTCGATGGAACGAAGTATACCTCGTGGTTCGCGCCACAGCAAAAGCCGTGTTTACGAAAACTTACAACCGATTTGTGGAAATTCTGGCGTTTCTGTGGATTATCCTGGGTCAGAACCTACACGGCACACTTCACCCTTCTGCCCGTTTGCCTACACAGGTAGTATACTACATGGTTCTTTGCAATCAAAGAAAGGTTACCGAAGATATAGGGATAAAGGAAACACTGGTTCGCACAACGTGAGACGCAGTATCCGTTCTCTTCATGCGCGCTATGAAGATCTGAGTTACCTTTCCGATGTGAGGTTGAAGGAGCTCATTATAGACACTTTGGTATCCCTTTTAAGGCTACATCTTTCAAACTGTCCGCCATCTAGTCACCGGATAAAAAAAGACCCGGAGGCTCATAATCATGACCACCACAAGTCCCGGCGTACTCACTCATCGCCATCTTCAAGCTCTAAACCTCCGAGAATATTTGTTTCAGACCCTTCATCCAGACATGACAGGCTACGAAATCCACCTCTCACGCCGAGTGAATCCAATGGTGCCCTAAGCATGCGCGTCCGACGTCGGAACAGACTTCAGCCCAGCTTTACTTCCCACCGGGAGCAATTACTGTTACGCTCTAATCCTGATTCAGATTCGCCCTCGTCGGATGTTTTTGGCACGATGCAGTATCCTGTCTCTGTAACCCAAGCTGACAACAAGGTTTTTTGGGACCGTACTTCGAATTCTGCCGTTAGTGGTAATTCACGAAATAATCATGATCAACGTTTGCCCCACCTCATGTCAGCTCAACCAAAACTCACGAGCAGTTCCGTTATCCACACACATGAAACACCGTCCTGGTTGTCTTCACCTAGTCATTCGGCTCGGTCGCAAGACCCCATTATTGTCCCCAACAAACGGGCATATTCTAATAATGGCACTTTGAAAAAGACTCGTTTCGAGCGCCAGGCGCATGTACTTTCTAGGTCACCCGTTTCCAATTCACTCTACTTTGCGACAGAACGCAGCACCCCGCGATGAAAATCGTGGACTGTTTTCTTTGTACTCTTGGCAGTATTTACATAACCCATTTTCGATCGTCAAAATCATGTGTCAAAATATGTGATATTTGTAAGTACTCATGTCTCACAAGGCTGTACATGTTTAATCGCTTCCTTTATCTTCCAGGCTTGCCGATTTTTAGTCTATTTTTTCTACTGATCAGATATGTTTTTGAGTGTATGTCCGTTTCTTACACATACAATACAACTCGCCTATTAATGAAGTCCACATAATGACGACCATGCACTTGCTGATTAAGCCACCATCAGTTGGGATTGCAATGAATTTGTCAGTTTTGGATTGAGCTGATTGTGCCTGGAAACCTGACTCCTTTTCTATCGCCCGGAAGTGTTTTTTGTGTGGCCAGAAACGAACAAATTACCTCGTCCTGAAAACCAGTCAGCGCATATTTGTTTACAGAAAGTAACTAATATCAATACTTCCCTGTTACTTCTGCAGGTCGCTGCAGTGAGTAAGGTGTTTCATAGGATTTCTGGTCTGTCTCATGGTGACGTAAAGGCGGGTGATCAGTATCGACTTCAACAAAGTAGGCTTTGATTTCTCCTCGGAAGAACCGGTTGCAGGTTTGTTGCCGTGTGGGGACATGACGTTGTCATAGTTGATGTTACAACAATGGTTACGATGTAGTCCATAGAATGAATTATCTGTCTGTAAAGTCATGCACGTGCTTCCGTGCGTTTTCAGTGATCACAATAATAGGCATGTGAGGTCCGGATTGAACCATGCATACGGATGACAGTCAAAGGGTATCGGTTGTCGTCCCTTGTCTGAACACTACAGCGAATGATTCGTCTTATTCCAAAAATGTCTTCCGCAGCCACCGTCTAAACGTCATCCTCCGGTTATTTATCCGAAACAATTAAGGCTTTAGCTGAAAGGAAATAAGGGCGTGTTTTTTTTCAGCCTTCAGTCAGTTCATCTTCGTAATAGCCGATTTTGATGACATTGTTCTTGCAATCGAAAACTGTCACTGAAAGTTCATCCACAGCTTTTCGTGCTCGTTATTTGTGCGTATTTCCACATGTTTTTTGTATAAATAATAGCTTCTGCCCATAAATATGTTCTTCGTCACAAGCTTGTCACGCGAGTGATTGAACTTGACGATAAATTTCGAATGTATGTGGACGAATAACTACCGGAGATGGTGACTGTTTCCGTGAGGTCACGGTCAGCAACAGGTACCAGTTCTTAATTGTAGCCAAGATGAAATGATCGAGCAGATGGGGAGCGGGAGTCCTGCACAGATTTACGGTGGTTAAGAGACGGAGTATTTGCAAATTTGGTGCTGAATTTCATTGTTCCTGTTGCATTTTTCAACCTATGACGGAAATCCAAGGAACGTTGTAACATATTCCACCCTTCCCGGTACCTCATCAGGTTCGTGAGATCCTACGTTCCAGCATAGGCTGATGTGACTCTGAGGATGAAATCCGAAATTAAAACTCCCGAAATACTGCCTATGATGTTCATGCGTAAAACCTACTTACGTCGTCAGGTGTTTCGGTGGCAACTTGAGAATTGTGTACTTATCAGTCCAGTGGAGAGTTATCGGGAAGTGCGGTCGCTGCTTAGGGTTTGAAGTGATGTTGATTGCAAACTAACTTAGAACGATGTTTCGTCGAATGAAAGCCGTTTTGGAGTTTGCAACCAAGGACCAAATAGATGTTTTATTATCTCGAACCTCAACTCTCCCGGGTGAGAGCCGCGCGGATTGTACTTGATCCAGCAGAAGGCAACGTTATTTTCTATGGTGAGAGTTCCTCCAATGCTCAATGTCAAAAGCTGGATGGTCATTATGTTCGTCAGACATCTGAGTTTGGGAGTTCGAGATAGTAGTCTGGATCTCTGATCTCTCTTGAAGTTTTTTGCCTTGATTCGTAGTTACTGAGCTTCATACGACTGTTGAGCTCTTTTTATTCCACACAGTTGAGCAATCACTGTGACAGGCCAATCACCTTGAATCATTCTTCCATAAGTGGCTGTGAAACTCGTAATCCGTTGTGCTGAACCGGACTTCCGGTACTTAGAATCCCACAGGGCCTCCTTTTGAGAAAGATAAGCATACAACCTTTTGGAGTGAATTCATGTTATGGGGCTCGGAAGACAACTGAACTATTCGGGAACAAAAAGCGTTGACTAACTACCATCAAGACTGTTCGGTCTTCAGGTTCAAAACATGTTGAAAAAACAGTAAAATATTTGGATAGTTGCCTACTGGGTGAAATACGCCATGGAGTCGATGCTTGAATGAACGCCTCAGGTTCATTTAGCGTTTTCAACCGGATGATGTGACACAACTGAGATGCTAAATACAATTGGGAATGACAAGTGTTTTCAAAAATGTTGCGCACCCGGGAACGTGTATCCAGTTCCTGATGATCGTTTAATTAACTGTTTAGGACAAATTTCGTTGCACCAGGCAAACCATGGGCGGAACTGCTGGGGAAGGAACCAGCACATGGTTTCCAACATATCGTTGTTTCAATGATACAAAAGGTGCCCTGTAACTCGCATCATATAATCTAATGGCTGCCCCTAGATGTATTCTCACTGGGTGCTCGACAGATACGGAGCGAAATGATCAAGAAAAAACGCAAATTATCGTTGCTCAGCAGAATTCTATAGTGGACATTTTTTGGTTACCAGGCCTCTCACTCGAACCATTCAGATCAGTGAAACCTTTTGGTGTCCTTGATGGTTGTGCTCATCATGGAAAGAAGAAAGCGTTCAGCTGTAGCACCCTTCCGGTGCCTAGCTGCCATGCCACCCGAAGGAAGCACGAGGGCTAGGATACTACCAGGTTTCCCAAGCCTAGACAGGGGAAGTCGAGAGGCAGAGGTCGGATTCGAACCACGAACCTTCCGGTCAGTAAATTCGCGCTCTAACCACTTGGGCCATCTCGCCTCCCATTATGGAGGGATATGAGGACGCACCTTCATACTAGGGTCTTCGTGTATCAGGTCATCCCGTGATTTTGTGATGCGCCTCTTGTGGTATGACTGGAGTGGATGTCACATGGTATGGGTGAGATTTCTGGGGTTTAAAAAATTACCGGCCTGTACACCATACGAATGTTGGCGAAACGGAATACCTAGCATGGAAGCCTCAAAAATCGGAATGAGTTCGTGTAGTACAACAAGTTCCTCAGTCGGGATCACAAGTCAAGAGACCGTTGAGTGGCTTTTTTTCCCTAGGGGAGGTGCGTCATTTCTTTGCTAAGTTAATGAGTGTTGGAAAGTGACCAGTTGCGCTAGAGGAAGAGGAGGACTGTCCAAACCCCGTAATCACCCACATTGGAGAGTGAATAACCAAGTTACGGGTTATCACCCAAGTAAGAATGGCTTTACCATTTCAAAATCAAATTCTACGGTAATTGTGGATGGAATTCTCCCGGGTTTGAAGTAGAAGGGTTGTTTTGGGGGAGGCAGTTGTGAATGAAACTATATTCTAGTGCGTTATGATACGTAGGTCCTAGGCACTAGCCTTCGAATTCGGAGGAGAGATCAGCTTGTCAAGCCAAACATTTTCAAGTTGTGGCTCAGTGTCAACTGGCGTGTAGGCGGAGTGGCGATTTGGGCAAAGTTTGAACTCTGTTTGAACGGGGAATAGGTATAAACTTATATTTGCCGCTTACTTGAGAATCCCACTCAATTTTATCAGATTTAGTTTGCTCAGAGATTCATTTATCATCTTGTTGGCTTTTTTTTCTGATCTACAGAAACCGGTTGATGTTGACTCTCAGATTATGTCGCACATGAAGCATCATAGTCCACTGAGGTTGACCTTGACGTCGTCCTACTTTACTATAATAGGTTCACATCTTGCATTCGTTATTATTCTGAGGAGGTCAACTGGCTTTTTGAAAGCCACTTTTATGGGAGAATTTTTCTCTTGGTGTATTTGCTCGGAAAGTGTTAGCATCTAGTGTGTACATAGTTCTGCTAATAGGCGGTCAGTATTCGCTTCCCTACTCCACCGGAGGTTCACACTATCAGTGAGTTTAATGAGATCGAAACTCAAGGCAATGCTCACGGTTTAGTATGGGCTCACGTAAGCGACCCAACCAAGCCCTTCGAGTGAAGAGTATGCGGACAAATTCTGTAAATCACACGACCATTTGTAAGTAGTTCTAGTCGGGTGGGTTTTTGTGGAATTTTGTCTTCAGCTTTTGAGCAAGTTTCGCTTGGAAGGATTGGTGGTTGGATGAGGAAGTGGACAGGTTAGAACCGCGAATGGCTTCGTAACTAGAAGTAATTTTACTCACTTTGGACCGGGTTGATCCATAGTGTTGGACTATCCACTAGAAGCGTCCCGCAGCTTCTTTAGAATTTATTTGTACATTAGTAATTTCCCTACGTCAGCAATTTGATACTGATTACAAAGATGCTTTGCAGTTTACTTCTCGCTGCTCTCAACAATGGACATCGTGGGAATCAGTCGCGGATTTTCAAAAATGGTTTTGATCTGATAAAGCTACGCCTCACATTTTATGTGCCCAGTTAAATTTCTGGGTGTTAGTTGAATGACGATTTAACCAAGATGCGAGGTCTGTTGTAACCACAGAGCTGGAACCAGTTGACCACCACCTGAATCCGATTGGATATGTAACTGTTTTGCCATTTACTCATAAAAGTTACGGCCTCTCAAGGCAATGCTTTTCTCTCTTTACCACTCCATCGATGGTCGTTCTGAGAGTCTAATCAGAAACACTTCCTGGCTCCTATCGGTAGGATATTAATGGAAATGTTCTCTGTCTTTCTTCCAGAGACAAAGCATCAACTATTGTCGTCAGTGCTAGCTGCTGCTTTGCTATCCTGGCGAACTTCTCTTGAAATGGTTGATTTTGATCTAGAGTGGTTGTGTTCTGGTGCTCGTCACGCATATGAGCGTTTTTAAGGTAGGCAGTAGGATAAAGAAACGCATAGTAAAAGCGTTTACCGGTGCTCCGGTGATCATAGTGAAGAACTTGCACATGAGTTATTTTGATAGCTCAGTGGTTGAGGTGTGACACCATTGACCGGAAGGGCCAGAACCCAGCTCCGGAATATCGACTGCGTCTAACTAGTCTTAGGCAAACTGTCAGTATCTCAGCCCTCTGGTTTTTTTCGGGTGGCATGTCAACCTGACAGTGAACAAGGTTACAGCGGATGGTTATTTGTTTTCCTTTAGACGTTTTACATCGACGAGGGATTGTCAAGTGAACGGCTTTGCCCACTGACCAAATGGACAACGCATAAAGCGGCCTTCTGACAGAATTTTTTCTATCTCAGAAGGTGGTCTGATGTGTATCTTTGCTGGGCCTAACTAAAGTCACACTGTGGGACAACGAAAGGGGTTCCGTTTGGCATTGATTATTCAACACTAAAATGAGGTGACTGGAGAATATTTGACTTAACTGATTATATCATCGAGGAATGGAATGAAGGCAACTCATTCAGAAGAATACCGGTCGTACTGTTAGCGTCAAAACGAAGAGAGAACGACTGACTCGACAACAAATGGGCGGACTGTCGTCGATTAGATAGGCGGCCATGTTGTAGCGAGTAGCTTATCTCCCAACAGCTGATTAGTAAGAGCGGGATCCACTCTGGATCAAATTTTAGTATTATCTAGTGGACCAATCGGAGACCCGTGAATAAGAATTTTGGATTGAAACTATTTTCAGATCTGTAACAAGCAGAAAAAGTACCGAGGAAAAAGACAGGGCAAACAAATGGAAACAGACTTAATAAAGGAGCGAATTGCGATGAACGGAGAGACCGTGGAGCTTGGAAGTACTATTCGTAAGCAACTTCTGAAAGATCCAACATACTGTATCACCGAAGATGAACAAATTCTTTATGCTGTGTTCGCGCACACACGTGATACTTCATTTCTCCTGGCGGCTAATCTCTTGTACAGTTGATCTCCCATTTAGTTGAACATTTTCCAGCAGGTTCGAGTATACTGTTGGTATGAAACAGGCAGTTGAAAGGCGTTTCGTTTTAAATCAATCTTTGGTCGTGATTTTAACTTGCTTCCTAAAAGCATTCGGAAAATTCATGTTTTAGTCATCATTCTTACCCCAGCCTTGACAGAAGGACAAGTTCAAACCTGTGGCATGATTCTACCACAATTGTCAAAATTATTTAAATTGAGGATATGGTACAATACCAAAAGCTGTTCCACAGTTGTCGCGCATATTGGAAAGTCTGCTGAAATGGGTGTGGATATATTGAGCGCAAACTGCGGAGTGGTTCTAGTAGCCACGCCCATATGACTCATCAGCTAGAGTTTTCTCTTTATTCGAAATGGGGACAGGTTTTGAACTTGGAAACTCACTAATCAATAATCTGGGAAAAATGCGCTTCTTTTTTACCCCTAGTTTCATTCCTCTTTACTAAAAACATCAAAAATTGCGTAAGTATGCGTCGAGAGATTTCCGACCTCTGCCCCTCGACTTCCCCTGTCTAGGCTTGAGCAACCTGGCAGTATCCCAGCTTTCGAGCTTTCTTCTGGCAGCACGGCAACTAGGCACTGGAAGGGTTCTACAGCTGAACGATTTACTTTTTTCAATAATCAAGTGAGGTTGATCACGAGCAATTAAGAAACTATCAAGTAGGTACTTCGTAGTCGGACTGAATGCCGACTTATGTGTCTCGACCCCTCTTTTCAAAGTCAAGCTGCGCTTCGATTTTGATCATCGTCATTCCATTTTTGTACAGCTACACCTGTTGCGTTTCGTCTTGCGAAGGCGGAGGACTGACTAGCCAAAGGGTGGTTTGAAAATTACCGAATAGTGAATGGAGGGTATAATTTGACTGTCTGGTACGGTGGTATCACACCCTGTAAGTAGACAACGCATCGTCAAGCTCGACGGTGGTGCGGAAAAACAATTTGTTGATAAATCATCCCTTGTATGAAAGAGCTAACCAATAACACACAACTGAGGACCACGAAGACGCGATTACGTAAATTGTTCACAACTGCCAGTTATTCCATCACGATCCAATTAGTTCGGTTGCTTCGTGGATGTGGTGCAGGATATTTGATTATCGGTAACTGTCCGTCCAACTTGCGCTTCAAATATCGCCTGGAACTGGAGGTCATCGTACCAAGTCACCTCTCGGAATTGTCCGCTCATACACAGGTTCGATACAGACTACAGGCATAAATAGATGGTCGTATTACTTTTGCTCACGAAATGTCCGAAAGCTAAATTATCAGATTTTAAAAGATGGGAACCCTAGTCAACAACTCGTTGCACCCTACAATATGTGAGAATTCGACATCCCGTGAAACGTCTTCGAAATATGACGGTGAAGTGCTCCTCTAAATTGTATTCACAGTGTTTAGCTAAAACACCAACGTAGTCAAGATGTGAGTCCTATGAAATCAGGCAAATGATAACAGTATAGCTGTCCTCCTCTAGATGGACCTTCGGTCAGAAATGAAAGCTCAGCTTACTCCCGGAAATATATTTCAGCGATAGTTTGCAAAATAGATCATATTCTATCGGTATTTTGAGGTAGTCTTCTCAGCGAGACAGGGGGACAACGCCAGCAATGATAACGCTAATTCTAATAACATTATCGTCGGACAATTTTCGTTGTGAACAGCGCTGTGAAAGTGAATCAAAACACATCAAGTATTGGCAAATACTGAGCAAACAAGACTGCTACCAAGACATACCCCGACGAGATTATCACACAACTGTGCATATTCACGCTCAGATGACCGGCATGCACTCGATCGTTTTATTGTCCGGACTTTTGGTGATGTTTACTACTTTAGTCGTTATTATCATTGTTGTTGGTCTTTGTTACTTCTGCCGACATGGCAAGCACGCACTGTACAGGATAGAATCAAAGATGTCTTTACTACGAGGTCACCTAAGATTAGTAGTGTAGTTTCCTGGTACGTGACTAGAGACCCATTCGTGTTTGTGCTACCACCTCCTAGCTGGACACTCTATCTACATTTAGCCCATCGTTTTAGGTTGAGGTGGTGGAATCTTAATGCACTATAGTGTTCAGATGTGTTTACCCCTTTGTTTTATCAAGGTTTAGGCGCCGTACTCTTGATAGTTTTTCTCAGTAACATGTTTTTCACCCAGAGTTCAAGCTTTTGATTGCCCGTAACTCTTTGCACGGAAATTCGACCCTCAGTGTTGTATGGCGGATAAGCGTCAGCACCTACTACTGATACTGATACTGATATTTCTGTCTGTAGAGGGATATTCCTGAGAGGCCTGATCAGTAGGTCAAAACGAAACACAATCAGCGGTTGTCGGCACATTTTGAAGCTGTGGGCATTATTACATAGAGGTTCACTTTTTTCCGAATGGACAGAATGGTGGCATTTATAATGTTCATTTTTGCTCTTTGGCTTTGTGAAAACCTGATTAATTTTCTGCGTACAAAGTAAAACGTTGGAGTATGGTTTTCACCAAACAAAATTTGCCTGAGAGTGAATTATAGTTATAAAGCGGTTTTGATTCGAGTTCGCCTAACGAAAGATAGAATGACCTAGCGAATATACACCCATTCGCAAACTAATTTGGTTTTGCTAGAGACTCACCTGGAACCCGGCTGAATTGCTCGTTTATGATGTTTCCAGGCGAATGAATGTGCCACACCAGGCCGTCTCATGTTTCAGTCGCTACGATATTCGAGATATCGCGATGCATGTATATATCTGTAATGCACTACTGATAAGGTTGCTGAAAATCCGTCGACAGCCCATGACCGGTTTTGCCCTTTTTGGGGCTCATCAGGTAGGCGCAGTCCCCGGACTCACGTCGACCTTACGTTCTGCTTGAAACCAAATTGCGTGAAATTAGCGAATATACACTCATTTGTAAACTAATTTGGTTTTGCGAGAGACTCACCAACTGAATCTCTCGTTTGTGATGTGACCAGGCTTAAGTGAGTACACCAAACTGCGTGACGTGACTCCCCTAATTATAATGATTTTTCCACAGAGCTTTGGAATTCCATCACACTTCCAATGGTCAACCATCTCATTCAACTTACTGTGCCTCCATAGCACATGCCCTAGTTTAGAAACCTGACGCATTTATCATAACTATGTATAGACTGCTGTGAATGATACAATCACCAGAGAAAGCCTTGAAAAATGTTGTCCACGGCAAATAAAACGCTAGCTTGAAACATCTTATTCCACTGCGTTGTGTTTTGAAGTTAAACTTTCCGTATATCAAAAGCGTTTGACTTTTCGTATATGACAGCCGTTGGACTCCCTTGAGCAAACCAGTAAGCATACTCTGGGCGTTCCATGTGCTACTTTTTCTCGGTCAGACCGTTGTTTCGCTTTCCGCAATTCGGTAATCCTTGCTACTGCTATTTTTCTTTCGCTTTTCAACAGTTGGTTTGCTAGGAGTAGTTGAAACTTTGATGGAACCCAAAATTTCCTTTCACCGTACTTAGGAATGTGTCGTGGTAAAGCCCGTCACGTCCCGTTCAGTAAGTCAAACCGTCACGGTTTACGAGCAGATGGTTTCTGATTCGTTACACATGTCCTTGTTCTTGAGCCAATGAGCGGTTTGTTTACCCATGTTGCTAGGTTATGTTCGCGTTTCGGACCAGTACGATCGGTTAAGCCACCTGGAGAATGCCTCTTCTTATTCTCGCTCACAAACTGAGCCTAGTGGATAACGGTAACAACTCTCAACCCCCTCTTGGCGCCGTTTACTCAAGTTATTCACCCCCCAAATTTAACCTAAAAGGATTTAGCTGGATGTCTGAATAGTTCCAACCGATTGTGTAGTGGAATACCGAACGCCGGTGAAAAAACTGACTATGGCAACAGTAAGTTATAGAACCTGACTGTTTACTTTTTCTCCGTCACTGACTAACTCAAAAAGGCCACCTATATGCACATACAGACATGAGTTTCACCCTTGGCTGATTCTCATCTGCTAGCCTCATCTGGTTTAAACAGCTGATTGTTTCAGATTTGAAAGACACTTGTGCACCGGTCCTATTCCGCGATGCACAACATTTCTCTATGGGTTTCGTGATTTGACCCACATTGCCCGTTTCCAGCTTGTCCAATCGATTACCCTGATGGTGGCTGCCATGGTTACTAGTTTTCGTATGTAAATCTGCTCTCGTGCAGGTCACGGCGCTTTCCAGTATTTCACGTGGAGTGGTCAGAGTCTAACGAGCAGATGCTTACAACCAGTTCGAACTGGCTCTGCTTACCGACACCACACAGTAATCAACTTCTAACTCTTGATAAATAGCGGTTTTACTGATTGTGCTTACACATTTTGTCACTCTGGTACAAAATACAGTAAGTATTGTTTCCTCGGCCGCCGTTATCTTCGATCAGGTGCCAGGACTAACCTGATTTCATGGTCCTCTAGATTTTGGTCGAGCACCAATGTTCTCATCGATCATGAAGACGGTATGGGATGGATGGATGGGATCTGCGGGTAATTCTAACCCACAAGCAAAGTCAGCTGATAGAAACTTCGGATTGTAACCTGTCTGCGTTGAAACCTGTCAGCCATATTGAGATGTAAAGTAACTCAGTCCTCTAACTGTTACTCGGTAACGCTTATCTACGGACCATGCTCGTACAAGGATCATATCTTTTGGTTGGTCCCTTCGAAGTCCTGTTTTGACCATGAGATAATAAGTGCCCAGCTTTGTGATAGCAAGAGCTCACTTAACTTCGGGAAGAAGGGGGGTCTGAGAAAACTTTCAACCTTCATCTCCCTAGAGTGACTCATCACAAGTTGTTTAATTCCTCCTGTCGTTGGTTGGCGCAGGCTATGTAGCTGGAATAACTAAGCAAATTCGCTAACTACTTTTTTATTTTATCTAACTGGTCTTCAACTGCAACAATGAGAATGGTCCGGCTCTTCCCATGGACAATTTTTCAGTTCATCCTACATGACATTCTGTAGTGTAAATAAGCGGTTGGATGAGGTGCTACGAAGCAGACCGTTAGAGCAATCCTGCCATAATGTGTTTTGTCCCTCAAGCATAAACTGTGGAGGGTGAAGCCTTTGAACCTTTATAACACCGCTTCCTCACATTTTGACGAGTTGGTTTTACCTATAGGTTTGGGAAGGAGGTACTTGATGTGCCCGACAGTAGCAAAAGTTTTCCTTTTCTCCACCTGAGTGGTATCTACGCTCTTTTGGGAATCAACACGTAGCCTCCTATTCGCTCGTGATAAAAGGTAGACAGATGGGGAAAATGCTGACTGTTTATTTACTTATATGCAATGGACTTAGAGCTGGATCAGATGCACCTTGCCGATACGATTTCTCCTTCTATGCACTATCACGCGCTGGCTGATTTCTCTTCCACATCGACACAAATGTCAGAGTGCTCATACTTGTGCCCAAAACTTTCTCGCTGTTTCAAGACACCTGCGTTCTTCCAAGGCTCAACAGGTTTACTCCTGCTATTTTCCTTCTTGTTTAGTCCGAAAACCTGCATCGCAGGGCAGTGTAGAGACTTCATGGGAGTGTATTAAATGAAAAGGCAAAAGCGGCTAGGTTTCCACAACAACAGCAGTTACGGTAACATCTCTGTTCTGCTTGAACTGCTCTACTAGCCACTGAGAATTCACACCATGCGATTATACCGCTTTTGTATTATGATGATCATATACCAATAGTGTAGCACAAACCCAACATCAGCTGGGCTCCAGTGACGATCGCCATTTACCAGGTATTGCCTTGAGTGGCGTTTTGTATTCATTATCCGATGCTACGAGGTGTTCGTTCACAAGAAAAGTGTAAAATGGAGCGCCATTTCATTAACTTCCGAGGAGCCGGAAGCTCTTTTGTGTCTTCATTTGAGAACTTGGCATAGATTGAGGTTAACAGTAAAAAACCTCAGCGACAATGCTTTGCACTGCGTCCCAAAGCCTTTCAGGAAATGGATTTTCGAAGGATTTCCGTGAACTAATAGAAGATGTGTTGAAGAATCGGCGTTTTCGCTAATTATTTCTCCGGTCAATACAGTTGGAGGGTAATAAAATTCAGGATTTCAATTCAAAATCCGATGGGTTATCAGTTTCTACGTGACGACCTGGTAAGAAATCAACAACAAGATCATGTGTACTCATTAGACGCCACATGTTGTTCTGTGAAGAGATGTGAACTGTCGGTTCAGGGTCATGTCGAGTATGCTGTGTGCATGTCCCCCTTTTTGACACAGAGGAGAGGGTTTCTTTATCTGATAGCAACTTACTGTCCTGTAGCTAGTGGACACATGTACCTCATGTTTGGTTTTGACCAAATTAGCTGTGGAAGCATTTGAAGCGCTATTTGAGCGATGTTTTCCAAGCCAGATCGGATGGTGCTTCCGAACCCCTTCTGTCAAGTATCCAGGTATTCAACGCAAATGCCCTGAAGCACAGCTGCAGGTAAAGGATCATACAAGCACAGATTGGTCTCGCATAGGGTTCTTTTGTTCTTCCAAAATGAGGTTTACCAGGCTTTTTTTTACATAAAAACTGTTTTTCAGTGGCAGGTAGGGAAGTTCACTGAACCGAGATTTTCAGAACACAAAGAGCCTTTGGTGGTTATGTTGGTCCGTTGGTCATGTATTTCCTGATGAAACTCTTCGAGTACAGACTCATTTGGCGCGCTGATAATCAACCATATTTCACTTCCTACAGCGTCATAAGAATACATTATCCTGGCTCCCTTACCCATGTTGGTTTTCAGTACACCTACCTCTGTCATGAGCCATCCGACCGTTAAGAAATCTTAAACTTCTTTTCTAATCTTAGTGTGCAACACTCATCGAAGATCAAGCCCTGTCGAATTGTGCAGGAGTGACGAACTTGTGACACCATAAAAATATATGATTAACATAATGTCAATAAAAGCTGCACCCGCCAGCTGACTGTTAAAGTTGATGACATTCCAATTTCCTCTTAAGGGTGTTGATGAGCAAAGGATCAGACAGCGTACTCATTGCTACCTAACCTTCCCAAAGGTGGAGATTTTCAATACATGTGAACTGCATACTGAAAGTACAACACAAGAGGTGGGTAAAGACAGCTGTAGACGGCAACTCTCCACATAACCACACAAGTGATCGATGTTTTAGGAGGAGAACATTAGCGAACGAAAAGAAGAGTACGAATGATAGTTTTACACAGTCTGGTCGCGAACTGAGTCCACCTATTTGAAAGTGCCTATTTGAAATGCGGGTTGATTCAGCAACCAATTGGCAGGACGAGATGGCGAGCCTGGCCTGGAAGATGCCGGAAAAAATGTGTTTCCAGTGCAATCAGGGCAAACTGGTCGAAAACAAACACGAAGTGGACGCGAATTCCGATTTAATATTCATCTACAAGGTCATGGTGAATCTGTGAGAGGGAGTTGAAGAAGAAGAGTTGACCCAATCAACTGCGCACTGATGATGTCTCCTCGTATGGTGACGAAACGTTTGCAAACCAATTGTCAAGCTCGAGGAACAGATCAACAGCCACCTGATCAACAACCAGTAGTTGAAGAACATTTATTAGCTACAGCAAAATAGGTTGCCATCAGGTCTAGAAACCCCGTCCTCCACATCCGAAAGTGGGACGTGCACGCATCACACTTGACATGGTTCCAACCGGGAGTCTAGATCTCTTCACAGAGTAACAACACAACAACCCAACTGATTTTAAATTTGAAGTTTGTATTTTATGAACTTCTCAGCGTACTGATCGGTGGATGAATTACCCAAAGTGTTCGTTTCACAAAACGTCCTTAAAAATTTCCTCCATGCCTTTGGTCATCCTGTGTTTTCGGTTAATGCCCACGAAGTACCATGTAGGTTGGAATCCTAATGTTACTCTGACTTATGATTGGTCAGGACCATCGCAAAGGTGTCTTTAAACACCAGTCGTACACATGCAGTTCCAAGTGTCCGTTGATAGCTTCTTAGGTCCTTGCGTTGACCTAGTGTTTGACAGTTTGAAAAAGGGGGAGTGTTGGCACGATCTTTGCTTGCTGCCTGTCTGCGATTACTGTCTGGAAACCCTGTCTTTCACTTCAAATAACCTCTTATAGGTTGCAAAGCTCACTATTTCTGCACTAGACATGTGTTTAAATAGAGATTATCGAGCACAGCGAGGTTGATTTATACAAATTTATTCACACATTTGTTCATGTAGGTTCGTTTTTTAAAAAAAATTACTTCTGTCTAAAAACAGTTTGTCAAGTACTCTCTGAGAAAGATTAGTCAAATATGACAGTAACACTGTAACACTTTCTGCGCCTAGCTACCGTGTTACCGAACGAAGCACGACGGCTTAGGTACTGCCACGATATCCAGACAAGACCAGTCGCGATACCGGCCAGAAAGTTGATTCCTTAATCATTCAGATATTTCCAGCTTTGAATCGGATACACCCAACGGCAATTATACTCACCAGTGCCTGTTGGCACGTTTGTAGGTGAGACTAGTACTGGGTGCTGTCCCTCACGGAAGCTCCCCATAGCCGACCGATTAAGTCAACCCACTTCATCGATGTAGCCATCGCTACCATTTATCTGACAGAACCCTGTCTTCACCTGTCTCAGTCTAGCCTGGCGGGTCACCAGAACTCATCTACCGCCGCTATACTCTGTGTTAAAGTTGATAGAAACCAGAGGGCACCTGAAAATTTTCAGAACAACTGACTCCGATTTACGGAGCATCGTGTTCGGTGTAGGTGAGCAGATACAACACCAAAGTTCACCATTTCTGCAGTAACAAAATGCTGCATGTCACAAATGTGGCTTAGGTGGTGAATTACTTATCATGTCACCTGACTCTACACAAGAAGCTAGAAAGATCATATTTACCTACGTGAAGTTGTGTAGTAAAAGCGGTCGACTGACCATGTCCTCATTGGTATACTTATGGCTTCTCGCCATCTTATGCTTCTTCATTATATGATGGCCTTTCCCAGCGGGTTAACTGCACTCTAGTTTTGGTAACTTTCTTTGACTGCATACGGTACCCCATGAGTTTTGGAAGGTTTTGAATACTGTCAGATGATTAAAAACTTGGACACTGATTATAAAGCCAGTAGAAGGGTTAAATTCAGTACATTTCCGCACCTTTAATGTAACCTTTGGCATCTGGCTGTGTTTGATGGCTTTAAAGCTAACTAACAGTTCCAGATACTAAGGAATTTGATTTACTCATGAGTTTTTAGGAAACTCTGAGCACAGAGTAATGGTTTTGTCGCTTTTCAGTTGATCTGTATGTTGAGATGCCTTAACTGATCAACGACCTTATCCAAAACCGCGAGCTTCGTATGAACACTATATATTATTTACCAATACTTGTCGATTGTTTGAGAATGAAACACATACCAGGTGAATACAAGGCCCCTACCCTAGAAGCAGAGCAGAAGAAGTGGAACAGAAATACTACCACGGACCGCAGCAAGGATTCCACTAAAGGAGACAAGAAGACAGAAGTAGGTGAAGACCTGTCGCATCGGGCTGGATCGTTGGAGAAGTGTCATTAAGACTTAATACGTTGCTCACAAGGTTGCTGAAAACTTGTCGAAAACCACGCACGACTGGTTCCATCCTCCTTCGGGATTATCAGCTAGGCGCAGGCCGCGAGTTTCTCTCAAACTTATGTTCTTCTGGAACCCCAATTGGACAGGTTTCAACAAATATGCTCATCATAAGCGAGTGATTCATCCGGTTTCCAGGCGAGTCTCCCATCAAAACCAAATCGGTATGCAAATAAGCATATAAGTCGAAAGTGTCATCAATCTTTCTGAGGTCGCTTAGACAGTAGTGTTCGAGATTGTGGGTTGTTGAGTCAGAGGATGATCATCAATGACTGAAGTTCAAGTGAATCAGGAAATACACATCGAGGATTACAAACGAATAGGCAACTTTTCTGGTCTTTACCCGAAAAATATGGGATATATACGATGGAACCTCCTGTGATGCCGACCAGAATGTCCATTATAAGGATAATACTCTATTTCTCGAAGGCGAGTTCACTATCAGTCCCATCAGTAATGATGCAATACCGTCTTCCAACTAATCTGATTGATCCCACTCCGAGCATCCACAGGAACTACAATGGACGAAGATTCTAACTCTTGTACACTAAGTTCAGAAAAGCATTTGTTCGATCAGTCGAAAAAATCGACCACCCAAGACCTCCTGTCATGTGATTTTTTGTGTTTGTCTAGAGTACATCACTACATAACAGCAACATGCAACCAAACACAATGCCCTGCAAGCTCATAGCGTTTACCAACAGATTAAAGGTCATTTTATTCATGTCCGATTTCAGTCTTTGCTAAGCAAAACTGAATCTTGTGCAAATGGCAGAGGTATACTCAAGTGTACACACAGCGTAGGATCTGAGTACAGAATGCTTGTCGCAGTCACTTACAAGTTAGTTAAATTTGTGTATATCTGTAAGCAGTTCGCGTCCTAAGTAGCTCGGTGTAATTAGGGTCCATGGTGTACGCACCGTGAAAAGCTTATGCCGGCACAATCTGGATAGCTCAATGTAAATTGACTTATTCACACAAGCAAAAATGGGCATGATCCCGTTCGCTAAGAGACAACTTGCGCATAGATAAACATTCTGCTTTTGAACCGGTAGCAGCTAGAATGACAGCCATCGGTAATGCATGTCTCTTAGTGACTCAAGCACCAATAAGGTTAACAGACCCTTGTTTTGAACTTAGGAGTGTATAAGTTGTATGTACCTCATGTACTGAACAAGCAACCTATCCGTTTTAAGCCATTATGGACCAAATGTGATCACGTTACCTCTGACTGACTACGAGGGCAAACAGTAGGACCGGTCAGTTTTTATCAGTCATCTAGACTACACGGAGACCGGGATATTGTGGATGATTCCGTGAAGTAGCTTCCATCAGGTACTGAAGGAAAGCAACATATCACACTACGGCTTCCTGGAAATTTCGCACTTCCGAACTGACCATTCCAGGCTGACTCATCACGCAGTGAGGTAGATTACTGGCAGGACTTTCTCTGAATATGTTGAACTTGAAAAAGCGGCCCTTCTGTTTGTGGTTTCACATTTGCCTAATGACGTTTAGGGAGAGGAAGTTAACACTCATTTTCAACCTGGTGTAAAGCATTAATAGGAGTATTATTCAACAGCCACCGCGTTCACGGTTCTCTCCTCGCTTGTTTCTGTGATGCATAGACATGTTTGTGGAAATCTTCAAGCACACGTTTGTGTCTTTCGCTTTTGGAATTGCGTCACTTGGTTATGGTCGTTCCGCAGAAAGTCGTATTAGCCATCGGACACATGGTTTGCTCAGCACCACATTATTTGAGGTGGGTTGAGGTTAAGGCCCGTAAAACAAAGCTTGACTTAAAGCGCAGACAAAATGATTACAAGTACCAAATAGATATCAACGTCATGAGGCATTTGATGAATGGAGTTTAATATAACTACGCTTTGATTCGGGACTTTTTGCGCGGATAGTACCTATGGTGACTCAATTCACCGGGTGAGGATACAAAAATAGGTAGCGTTCACAAAGCGGATGGTAGTCAAGTGGTTCACTGTTGAAGAAAAATAGAACGCACTAATAAGGCAAATGTTCGGTTCAGTGAGTTTCCATGGAGAAATTCGAAATGACGAGTAGGAACAAGAAAACGACAAGTGGGACGACACACTATTCCGGACCGCAGTGACAACCACACACACGCTTAATTCAAACACAGGTTTTATACACCCATTAAGCGGTGTGAACTTGGGGAAATGATTTATTTGAACCTGAAAAATTATGTTACAGACTGTTTGAAACAAGCAAAAGCTCTGAAAATTCGAAAGGGGGCCTAAAAAGTAGTTTTGTTTCGAGTGAAGTGCTTTTTGATGAGTATGTATAAAGATGTCCCACGCTGTTCCATTGTAACTAGCTGGATGGTTGCCACGTTCAATCCACAATGGTAAATGCTTACGAAGAACCATTGGAGCAAAGTAAAAACGTGTCACTAGGATGGTAACCACAAACGGATCATTGTTCATTGACCTGGGACTAAAATTAGCACAAAGAGCTAACCAGGGTTGTTGTGCTACCAGTTAAAGCCCGCAAACCTGAGATGCCATGTTGCAAACAAAGACGATCTCAACTGACTGCTTTCTGGAGGATTTTCTGATTTCTTTCTGTGTAATGGCTGGTTGCTGCGCCACTTGTTTCTATAGTGTACAGCATACCGTGTTTCCCCACAGAATATGGCCATCTCCCTGTCTAGAAGATAGCAAATATACTAAACCAATCTGTTTAGCTTGTATCCGGGATGGTTAAACGGTGGAGTTTGAAGATAGAAGATTACGTGGTCTACTGTAGGTGATGTCTTTTCGTTTTATCTGTTTGACTCTTATGCAATGGTTAACTCCCTAGTACAACAAAATCGTGCATTTCAAGACAATAAATTGATTGTTCACTCTTAGAAAACGCTAAAAATTGTTTGTTTCCTTAAACAAATAAGCCAATGTTTCATATCGAGACTGAAAATTGCGAGCAACGAGAACTGAGAATCTCATGGTTTTGGAGACGCCTGGGAGCGAAGAACATAAAGTCCCAGAGATCAGTGATCTTTTGGTTATTTAATGAATATGGTGAAATGAGGGGTGATATTTTAGGTAAGCTGTTTATCTGTTGGCAGCTAACCTGTTTGCCGAGCTTACCGCTTGATCAGCAGCCGGTTAACGTACAAGTACTGTCAGTATTTCGGCAGGTATATTCTACAATGACAAACCTCGGACTTCTTACTATTTTCAAGCTTCCGTAAAGCCATAATCCTGATGAACGCTTCCTCTAACTGCAATAATAATAGTGCAAATTGGTTTCCAGGTAAGTTTGAAAAAGACGGAGAAACTATCAACCCACCCAAACGGCTCTCTGTCGTTATTTGGTCCGACCTATACGACTGGTGGAAATCTGTCGGTTAGCAGTTTCGCATGTGATCATTGCGAGTTGCCAAAGGCAGTTAGTTTCACTACATAAGTAAAGATGACCTGCACTGAATGCAAGAATATCTACTTCCCGTTAGGATAGAAAGGGAAAACCGTTGTATAGACTTTTATGGTGGAGGCCGCAGAGAGTCCAAGGGAAATATGCAGAACATTAATAAGAGACAGTCCTTCCTGACCGTAATCAGTGAAAAGATGGACTTATTTTTTTATCTTGATATGGTTCTGAGTAATATGCTTTTTGAAATTGCCGACAAGCAGTTTTCGTTCACAGATATTCTAATTTTATCTCACTTAAGTGCAAGCCCACAGTGGATGAGTGCAAACTATATGGTGGCTAACCTTACTTTTAAAGTAAATTCAGTAGGCCTGTGATATAGACAGGCAACAAGAAATTAACCGTGACCAGATGTCTACCCTGATTTTGGGCATCGTTTTGGAAGATGCTAGAGAAAATCACTCGTTTTCGACAGTTTATCACTTACACCTAATTAGAAGACGATTATAAAGCAAGAGTCTAAAACGAACGGTTAAGTATTTGACCACTGGCCAGAAGATTGTGAGTTCTAAGCCCTTGAGTTTTGCGAGATGGAAACTGCTGATGGTTCTAAATAAGGTTGAAATTACTGTGCAGTACCCCTCAGATTTTCAAAATAGATTGGCTTCACTTTCTCTATTATAAATCACCAATTCACTTCTTCGCTCCAGTCAGTACTGGATCACGTGATGTGGTTCTCAAGATTGAGAGATGAACATTACATTATCCTGTCTAAATAAGAGCTACCTGCATCGCTGACTAGCCCCTCGAGGGCGGACGGTATTCGGGACACTGGCCAGGAGATTGCTCTAGTTTCTTGAGATGCACATTGCTGATAATTCCGGATAAAAGAGAAACAGCTGCATTGCACCTCTCAGCTTTTGGCATGGAGTAGCTTCCATGAGAGGACAAAATATCAGTTGAATTTTCCAAAAGTCTTTTCAGATGATGCACTTGTCATCCAATGCCTCATCTTGATTTGTGCTCCTTTATTCTTTAGCAGCAGCCCAAGCCATTTGATTTCCAACGATTACATAAAAGCTGGGGATGGAAAAATTCAACGTAACCCTATTACTATAATTTTAAGAATATATCAACTTGTTTTAAATAAAACACACAAAAGGTATTGAATATAGAAATCGAATAGTGTCGCAAAACTCCATCATTTGATATTTTGGCTGTGCTTACCCATGACCCATTCTTCTCATAGATAAGCTGTTTTTCAAATATAAAGCATTGTTTGCTTTCACTGCGTGAAAACAGCAGGTAGCTTTTATCATTCTGCAACAAATGCACCTTGTTTCCTTCCGATTCATCGAGGCCTTGAGGGGCCATGTATTCCCAACAGTTCTACAAACGATTCGACAAAATGATAATGTCGCAAATGTCCTGAAGTTTGAGATGACCACGTAATTTATGGTTTAAGAATATGAGAGGTTCGGCTAGGTTATAGTTGAGACTCACGTCAAAACCAAGTTGGTGGGTGTTTATGTTAAATACAATATCTTCTGGGTTGGAACTTGTCGAACTGCATTTTGGATGTTAACAGTTCAAGGCAGCGCAGCAGGTGATTAAAAATCATGTAAGCTGTGAAAGGTCCATCGGCAATCGACTGTTTGTTTAGAACGCTCTCAGGTGGTCTCCGAGACGTGAGCATGAATCATGTGTCTACTCAGAAAGTTGCTGCGGACATTTACCGTTGCTTCAAGCATATAACACGAACTGGATTTCATTCAAATCCGAAAACAGTCAGGTGTATCGTTAACTTAAATGGAGCTACACTTTATAAAAAAATCTTATGTAGTAACGATTAGGGTGAGACCTAAAGGCTAACTGAACAAAATAAGATGTTCCTACAGTAGTTGAGTAAGCGCTTTAAGGCGCGGTTTTTTCACTAAACAAAATTATCCTCCTTTGATAGAGACCCACTGAGAGGGCTGAAACACCGATTTATTTGACTTCTGTTTCATTCGAACCACACACTTCATCCACTATGTTGGTCACACCTTGATGCGCTCATCTACCTGCTAAGGGGATATGGGAATCTTTCAATGGAGATTTCGCTCTTTAAGTAAAAAATTAGTCTAAGCCTGAAGGCTGAGAAGCACCGGACAGTTGTTTTATCCCAGGTGAGAATTTTCAATAATCCGAACCTCACGTACCTCCGGGAAATTCAAACATGCAATTTGCTCAATAGTAGATGAAGCCTTTCGATTACAAGTTGCTGATTCCCACTGTGATTAACTCACAACTAGGCAGGATACAGTGCCACAAACCCTTCAAGCTAAAGAATCCACATCATGCGGTCACGAGTTTACTGCTTCTTATATAAACTTCCAATGCCTTCGGACCATGAGGTGAATGATTCCTGTCGCCATTATTTGCACTATGAATGCCACTTAAATATGCTGGTTCATGATGACGGAGTGAAGCTCACGGTACTGTTGACTGCCAGCCCAACGGTTTGTTTATTGTCATCAAAGGAGAGGAGCCAGTGACGTAGTTCTTGGTATAGGATAGCGTTCAGCAAAAGGATACTTTCGACCAGGGTGGTCAGTCTGTTTTGTCCCCGAAAGTAATTATTTGATGAGACAGTTTGCCTCTTGTAAAACAAGGGTGTGGGATGGAGCTACTTTTCTGTCTTCCAAGAGGTACATTCACTGTTGAAGCACTCTGTTCAGGAGTATGACCGTGATCCAATAAACAACACTGAGTGTCAGATGATATTTAAAGAAGCGATTTCCTACCATTTGCTCTTTATCAAGAGATGGTATCTGTCTCTGACTGGCCACTCATTAACTTATCAAAGAATTTTCTCGGAGATCACGCGCTTCCAAGGCGATTCTCCAACGACTGACTGCAGACATACTTTAAGCTTATCAGAGAATAGCAGGAATATATATTGACCAATCAGGTTCCAAGCAGTAGTCCTGGAACTCCATATACAGTGATACCGATCATAATGATCAAGACAATAGAAAAAAAGTGGCAAACAGTCCATGAGTTTACAAATTACCACTTGATAGATGCTAGGTCTCACATGTTGTCTGTCCGACCGGGTTTCAATTTGTGCTGCATTTGTGCTGCCTGGTTGGTTCTCTCAAAACTGTTTAAGAAAAATTACAAGTGCCCGTAACTACCATCTTTCTCCATGACTCTCCTGACAATGCAGCCAGAGGAAGAGAAAGAAAATAGGACTTTAATCACAACTGATACATTTGGCACCGTTGCTAAGGTGATAACGGTGGTAATTTTCAGGAAACAAGTATTGCATATTATTTTGAGAGCGACCTTGGTTCGGATGCAGTTATCTGGCTACCTGAGTGCACGTCTGTACAGAGCGTTTCCAAATCGTGAAAGGTTCCTGTATGTTTTTAGTTAAGATGCATAGTATCACGCTACACTACGAATTAAGATGATGGAAAGGAAAGTTAATAAAAAACAGCTTTGTCTTTATCGGGCTAATGACCACTTTCGTCGTCTTGCTCAAAAGCAGTAATGTCTTACGAGTGAACTGACCCCAATATACATTTTCACAGTTATCCGCTTTTCAGAACTATCCGCAATTTTAGTCCAGCTGTGCTGTTCCTCCATATAATACAGGAAAATCTCAGCTACATTTGCTGAAATGTTCCCTTAACACTGGTATGGTATAAGCGTACCCTAACTGATACCATTACACCATTTCCTTGCCGTAAGTGATTTCCCTCTCAGAAAGGCTTTTGACCGTTCAAATTATTTACATAATAAATACAGTAATCTTTTCTAGGAAAGCTTAGCCACAAGTATAAACAATCGTTCGGCTGTAACACCCTTTTTGTGCCTAGCTGCCATGCTGCCCGAAGGAGATACCGGGATTGATTTATTGCCAGGTTCCCAAAGTCTAGACTGGAGCAGCAGAGATGCTGGGGCTAGGTTCAATCCCCGGACCTCTCGGTCAGTAACTCGCGCCTTAACCGTTCACCTCTTTCGAGACCACCAGCCACAAGAGCGTATTCGGAATAATCAGGTGGCCTGGATGGATCGGACACATTACCCTTTGGCCGTATGATTCACATTGTTGTCCTATGGATCATCCTGCTTGCGGTCAGGTTGCAGAGGGTTCAGACAATTTCGCGGATGAATCAACAGCAGTTCTGAACAAAAGTTCATGCCCAATACTGCATCCGTTCTGTATAAGGAACCTACATCTATAAGTCGCCTCTGAGGGATCAAATCAACAATTCCTTTCCATGTAGCAAGAATGAAACAGAAGCAAATTCAATACACGATAGTTTGACAAATCATCTGTGACAGTGTTCTAAATTCGACTCATACACCAAGGCAACAGGCTGAGTTCTTCTCATCTTAAACAAACCAAGACATGAGTAGTAACCTTTTAATATACGGGCAACTATTAGGGTCTTTTTGCTGTGACCTTCCGGCTATCTTACTGTGACGAATTGTTGTTTTCCCTGAAATAACAAGATTTCACGCCTCATCTGATCAGAAAAGCGATCGACTGAGCGACCGACTCAGCATACACACTGTGCTGGTGCTCAGGCAACAATGATGTCAAGACGATAATGTCGTACAAGAGAAAAACATTAAAAGCGAAACAAAGACCGAAGTGGCCAGAAGCCCACCGATATAAAAGGTTTTGTTGGAGTAAATGCTCCACGAATGGCTTGTTCAAATTCAAATATACGGATTGTTAGAGAATTACGGAATAGAAAGGCTAATCGCTGAGAGGAGAAAATGCTTTGCTCAGACTGAACAAGCAAACGCAGCTAACTCGACTGTTCCTGGGGAAGGCGAAAGGTGTACTGGTCAATGGAACAGATTCATTCTTCGTAACGCACACTGTGACCGAGTAGTACATTGACTTACATTTTGTTTTTTCCAAAGGACAGCGCTGTTTCCCGTGAGATAATCTACTGCGTATCGTAAAACGCCGATGATTGATTTTGTACACAGGTGGCAACGAGGGGTCATCATTATCCATCATAAAGCAACTAAAATTTGAAGCAAATCGGCTCTGTTGTCGGGTTCATGTTAATTCCCATACTGGCTGAAAAATGAAGTTATCTTAATCCTGAATGATTCCAACATTGTTTTTGTAAGATATTTCAAAGGAGCAAGTCGTCTGAGTACTTCCTAGTTTTCCTAGAAGAAAGAGCATCTGAGTCTTTCAAATCAAGCAATGGGGATGAGGCCTACTTCATTTTAAATAAATAACTTCGCATAAGTAGATGGAGAAAATAAACGCAGTAAATTTATCCTGTGAGAGCTGACGCGACTTGACGTGACCTGACGAGGTGTAAAGTAGTTTTTACTATCACTATGCAACTCGAAAACCGGATGGTTACGCGAAAAGTAGTTCATGCCACACAGGACATTAAAATGGGTCACTAAAACGTCACTAATTAGACAGATTATCGGAAGGATAAGGTTAACACATTCAATCCGTTCTGTCAACTGAAGGAGCCAAAGCTAATCTGAAAAGCTCTCGATCTGGAATCTCGATACTTTCTGTTCTCGTTTTGTTCTTCACTGGTTCAGCTGTTTCTAACACATAAGGAAGCATTATCGCCTTTTGCTACTGTTCAATGCTTGAAACAGAATAACGGCCCTGTCACTTCTTTGGCGGGAGAAATGTACTGCTGATCCACCTAGCTAATTGTCGTACAAATAGGGATTCAAGTAGAGCATAAGGTTGATGAAAACTCGGGGACTGCGCTTACCTGATGAGCCCCAAGAAGGGCGAAATCGGTCGTGGCGAAGAGAAGATTTTTCAGCAACCTTGTGAGTAGTTTCCTTTGTGAAAAATTAGGACATTGTTTACTGATAGAATAGACCGAAAATGTGCAGTTGGATCTGTACACATGGTTTGTTGTTTGGTGCGGAGATGTCCGTAGAAATTTCAGTGGGCCTCGCTGAGTATTGTACAGTATGGAACTCTCTTTGTCACTACTGAGTTATCGATTAATCCTTGCAAAGATTAATGCTATAGCTGTTGTATTTCTCGTGCCTATTGTAAAAAGTAGTAACTTAACTGACATAAGCATAATTAAGGTTGGCATGAATTTACCCACCAGGATATTTTCGACCCACAATGATTTCTGGTTCAAAATTTTGTGTTTTGATTGTTCCCCTGAGTTATACTAATACAGGGGTTTATTACAATCCCTAACAAGTTGTGACTGCTATCTTACGTTATCAGATGAAACAATCCTAGTTGTTATACACAGTCAGTCAGACGTTTCGATAACATTCAAGGTTGATGCTTTTGACCGCATTTCTGGTACTTTGTGTTTCCTAGCTTCCTAGTAGGTTTATATACTTTCAGTTCCCCCAACGACATGTCTGTAATACTGATTCCATTAACTTGCGTTCTAATTCTTCTGCACAGTACAAACCACGGACTATCAACCGTCCTCTGCAACCCAATGACTATTTTCCTAAGGAGAACATGCACTGCCAGCAAGCTTATCCCGTGTCTCAGGATGTCTTACCGCAGTACGGAATCCTCAAAGATGAAGATGTGGACAAGGAACTCGGTCCTCAATCCGACTGCTGTCTAGCCTCATCTGATCCTCTATTATACGGACCTGGAAAAGTTGACTGTATCGTGGCTACAGTGTTCCTCGTCACCTTTATTCTATGCATACTGGTGGGAACATTGTTAACATTATTTCACTACGTTGCTGGAATTGAGTTCAACACGATTAACCGAGGTCGTGTTGTCGGCCCTGTGCTGATTGGTCTTAGCCCTATTCCGGTTCTTTTTCTCATTTTCTTTGCCTGTCGAGCCCAGGAAAAGATTTCACTTCAGGTAGAACGAATGAAAGCCACTCAATCGGCTCGCCAGCAGATTGCCTACCGACAATACCAGGTAGGTTTACTTTAAAATGATCTTCTTTTCGCTCTTGTTTCTGTGGTTAAGACTCCACCCCTGGTGAAGTTAAGTGTGCTTCATAAAATCCAACAACAGCAGTGGACAAGTTTTTTCGCCATACTATTTAGGGCATTGTAAATAGTTTAGTTTTTTCATTGCTTGTTGTCCGATTTTGGTGTGACGATTTCGGAAAATCCTACTTGGTCTTATAATACTCTACATTTCTAATCATGTAAGCACATTTATTAATACGTTGGAAAACCATCCAATGTCCATAAATATACTAGAGTTAAGCAAAGCTTTTGAGCTGCATTCTTTTACTTTCCTGTCACAGTTACACAACAAGAACTGAAAGTAATCAACTGATGACTTTTTTCCTGGCACATCTCAACAGCAAAGTATCAGAGCAAAAGACTTGTAATGTCTTTCCGGTTTCTTTATTAAATCCGGAACTCATGGACGACATACGCAATTGGTTTCAAATTCTTGACGAAATATAAGTTGTTCTTGGTTTATCAGATGATCTCTTCCTGTAGAAGGTCGTGTATGCAACAGTTCAAAATTGAAAACTGCGGAACTTTGGGCGAATGATCCTCATGCTCTTGGGGGTATCTCTGCCTGTTTAGTCCAGCGGTTGATGAGGCTTCCGACTAAGTTATGGATAACTGCACTGCTTGGGTAGCACAGTCGTTCAGCCTCATGATGACAATGGGTTTTTCGAAATTTTGTAATTGTGGAGTTTGTACACATGCGTAATGTTGAAAAGCAAAGTTTGGCATAGGTTAGTCAAGGCCGCATTTCACCGTCACTCTGATCACTCTGGGTCACGGTAGTGAAACGAACGGAACGGATAGAACGGCACTTGAGTCGCACAAAAGACAGAAACTATCTGAGGGAAAAACCAGCTGACTCATCTAAACGATGAGTCTTATGTAGGGCGTGATGTTATGGCTCGAATATAAATCAACCAAAAAATAACATCGGTAAAGGGAGTGGAACTTGAGATTTCCTCGAGCTACAAGTGGATGTTTTGTCAAGTAGGCTGAGGTAAATGTTGACCCACATCACGTTTATATGCCTAAAGTGCATTACAGAATTTGTCATTTGTCTTACCAGCAGCAGAGTATTCCTAGGATAACAAGTGTGTGACTCCTCGACGCACCAGATATCATTCATACGGCCGTGATTGCGATCCGCACGGAACCTTTTTTCAGGAACTAAGAAGTCATGCTTCGTCAGACATGCTTTTGTCTGCACCTTCAACCGTGGAACGGACACATTTTTCCGTGAAAATCATCAGAACAGATAGCATAATAAAGGAGTTTGGTTTCTATGGCACCAATTGATAAGAAATTATCCAAAAGTCACGTGCGTCATATAACACGTGCGAACTTTCATGGGTAAAAGGGAGCTACACTGTGTGATTGCCAGCTAGACATATCTTCGGCAAAAGTGAAGTCGCAGGTAATTTTAGCTTTCTTTAAACAAAACTTTACTCATAAGGCTTCTGAAAACTCACTGACAGCCTACTACCGGTCTCGCCTACATCACGTAGCGGGCTGTCCACAACCTTCTGGCAATCAATTTCATTTTTTATTCACGTTGCTATTTTACTGGATCAGTACGTTGAATGAATGTGGGTAAACATTCGCCTACGATAAATGCAACGTCAGTGGGCTTGGACGCTGGAATGTATGTTGACTTTTGGGCAATATGCGTCAGTCAGTCAATTCAGATCCAGTGTTCTGAAGTCAAAACTTATACATCTTTGAGCCTTTCAGCTTGTTTTGGAGCCACAAGTATTTTCACCAAGGAAGGATAACTCGGTAGTGATCCACTCTTACCCCTTTTGGATTCAGTTCAGATTCGATGTGCATAAATAGGACTTTTTAACAAATCGCGTAAAACTACTGCATTTCTCATGGCGGCTTTTCACACCTACATCCGAGACAAATGGTAATCATCGCTTTTTATGAATTTACATCGTTTTCAAAGGATATTAAATACCACTTCAGGGGTGACTGGCCTACAGATGAGATTGCACGAACGTCTGTACAGCTCGGTGTAGACTAGAAGTGACTAGAAATTGGCGCATGCTCAGATGTATACTGATAGTACCTGGACTGCGTTTACTGTGGCGTATAACCATGACTCCACCAGAAACGTGCTTTCATCTTTCTTTAGATAAAACTTTTGACATATCATCGTCGTCCACTTCTAAAACCAAGTCTGGTCACATCTCTAATTTTTCTCATTAGGCGAACATGGCAAAAAGCATGACGCATGACAGTGAAACTTACTCGGCACGTCCCTCATTCCTTGCATGAAGAATGGTTCTCAAATCTGGACGTTGAATTCAGTGACCTTTTCGAAGACCGAGGACATAACCCGAGGGAGGGTTTGATTTCCTGTTTGTTTTGATTTTTTGGACTCCCACCCGGATGAAATATTTAGATTCAGTCTTTTTTGATGAATTTTGTGATCATTCTACTCCATAACCCACTTCCTTTAACTTCTAATTACGAAAATATGTGTACTTTTTGTTTGCATTTATTACAATGTGCATCAGCAAATAAACCAATGACAAACGCTCTTTTGAAGTAGCATTCACGTGAAACTAGATCCGGGGCAGCACTTTAACGAAGGGATTTAATACTTTCACTTTTCCATAGGGGAGAATTTCGGTAGCTCAGGTAGCGTAGATGGTCCCTGGCTTGTTCGCTGAGCTGGGCAATTTGGTTGCAAACGTTTCATCACCAATCGAGGTGACATCATCAGTGCGTAGTTGCGCGTAGCGGTGAGTTAGTGGTTGGCACAACCACGACCATACTTTCACTTGTCAGTTATCATCAATTACTACTTTTGATACATAGAACAGTGGAGATACACTGCTCGTTCACAATAAAGAGAAACGAATAATACGTAATCTACTTATACTATAAAGCAATCCTAAAGTAACTCTGGTCAGAATGCAACAAACTGCACCCACCGTCAGTTAATTTCTATCTTTTACTATAATCTCAGAGAGTACGTACTATGCTCGGGAAAATAAATTGTAAGTGTAATCATCCGCTGGAAAATCTTTTTGTCCGACGTCAACCACGAACGGGCATGAGGCATGACTTTTCGCTCGCGGTACCCCACTCGAGGCTGAACTGTCGACGGAACTTTTTTGCGGTCCGTGTATGTTTCATTTGAAACTCCCTACCTCCCAATGTTGTACATTCGCCGAGTTTAAACATTTACAAGAACAATTTAGATGCATATCTTATGTCCAAACCGAATATGGAACTGTTTAACTCCATGTGATACTCAGAAAGCATTACGCATATTTTTGCGTCCCTTTGTATATATACGTTCACCCTATGGTCGTTGTAAAGTTAATCGCTTTTTAGACCATTAAACCCTGAATTACCTTGAATTACCTTGAATTACTTAATTTACAGAACTAGTGTAAGCTAATGGTGCTAATGTAAACTGACCACACCAGCATGCTGAGTCCACCGGCGGATTTTGCATTCAGATGTTCGAATGCAGCATAAGATTCTCCAAATAATCTGAAGCCGGTTTCAGGTAAATTACTTGACTATCATCATCATCATCAAAATGAAATATAAGCTGTGGGTGAAACTACCTCTTTTTCAACTCACTACCTCTACAGTGTCAAAATTTCTTAGAATCATTCGAAAAAAACCTTTGAACGCGTGGCTAGGCTATAGGGAGAACAAAATCATCTACTCATGAGCTTTAGTTGATTTGAAACATACTGGTAAAGGAACGGCTTTCGAATTATTTGCATTCGTCAAAAACCCCTGAGGAAAGGGACCATCTGTAGAGTAATAGTGATACTCAAGTGTCCTGATACGGTCAGGGAATAAAACCACCCTAAGCTCTCACGTTTTACGGAGTTGGAGTGGTTGAATCCGGAACGGAAGTGAACGATAGTTTATTTCACTGAAGCGCACCAGTCGGTAAGGTGGTGGGACAGGCGGAGCCGACTTCCGATCCTACGTCACAGACGACTGCAACCAACCTGAACTAAAAGAATGTAGTTAGTAGCTGGACAAAATAGGGCGGAAGGAGGTAAGCCCAAACTATATATAGTACAGACACTCTGTGGGCATTACACGACTGTGTTTATAAAAGCCTGATGAACGGTTAGACCATACTACGAAAAAGTTCCAACTAAAAGTTGCGAGCCGATAGTGAAATTTGGAGGAGGTAAAACTATACACAGCTTGAAACGATGATGTGCAGGTAACGAAACTACAAGAGTAAATCGAAGGACACAAGTCACTATTGGCTGAAAAAAATTAGGCGAATCTTCTTGCCATCCGTATCCTTAGAGCGGATGTTGACCGAATCCTTACCACAGTGGTCAAGACACTGAGCAGTGGTGCAAGCAGATGGAAAAGCCCTCCTTTCAGAATATAAGTGGTTGGTTGGCAAAACATTTCGTGCAACACTGTTGAGGGTGACTTCAACACCCTTCTCACCTCATGCTTATCGCAAACCTAACAATATTTCGGCATGCAAGAACACTTATTACCAAGGCCAACGTGATGAAACACTTTCCGAAAGGCTAGAAGATATTCATACACTATCTCAACGGAGTTGTCCTCGAAAATCAGAACAGCGTAAGTGGCCATGTTAAGAATACGAAATTCCATATGCTGAAGGAAGTTTTGAAGAAGCAACAACAGCAACAAAAGTATATGTATTTATTTTATGAAATATTAGATAATATAAGTAGCGAATGAATGTATTTGCCGAGTACTCACTAATCAATAAGGATGTGCAAAATAGGGAAGCATACACGACTCTCTCTGTAGGAAAGACATAAACAGTTACAAGATATTCTATCGAAAGATGCGGACAGCCGAGTGTGCCGCACGTCAGGACACTGGGAAACTAAGACATCTGTGGATTTCACTACGTGACTGTAGAATGGTAGAAAAGGTTTGAATACCTGGTGTTCAGTAGTATCCCTTGAGAATGCTAAAATGATAGCGGGTTGGCCGTCAAGCAGAATGCAGTTGTCGGAAAAGATTTTCGAAAAAACATAGCAAACCCTGTGCACAAACCCATTAAATCCAATCGTGGCTGATGATCTCAATGGCAAACTTAGTTGTAAATGGCCTTCTAGTGCCATAGTACTGATAACAGGCATCTCGGTATTTGCACAATGGAAATTATCTCTCGAAAGCTACAACATTTTCATGGTTTCCACCCTATAGCATAGAATCATATGTATAATGTATATGTACGTGTATTGTGCAACTTATCTCATTTGTGATTTTTTCAAGGGAGCGAATCTTCAAGGTCGATAAACGCCACCGACTGTGAATGGCTTGCCTAATGTAATGAGAAATCGCGAATTGGGGGAAAAGGTGACCTGGACGGTTTAAAATCTACATGGCCTTTTTAGATGCAAAATAGGTAGAAGTGCCATTCCTGTAAGCAATTTTTGCTCACTGACTGCTGTTACCAGTAAAAATTGCGTGGACCGCGTTCACTGTTGGATAAAAATCGTGCAAGTGTGTTGTCAAACAGCAGCATTCTATTATAGCTTGCAAATCATGCTGGGAAGATCCTGACGTTGATCACTTAGCCACATGGGACCTACATCGATCATAGCGGAACCGAACCTAGCTGACGCAGGCGAATAACGAGACTAGAGGCCCATGACAGCTAATCTACTGGACGTGTGGACCCGGAAACGCGGACACACGCAGACTTCCGGGACACACTGTGCTTGAATTCTGTGCTTCAGTGAATTTGGTCTTTGAGGCGGTCTTTCGCATTCTCCAGACGGTTGTTGGTCACATTAGCAAAATGAACCATCCCGGATTGTGCTTGTACGGCCCATTTTTGGCGATGTAAAACCAGGGCACTGTAATATAAGAGACAATTACTGGGTCCGTGCGGCGCACGAGCTACCGAGCTTGCCGAAATGTGTGTACTTTTATTACAATAAACTCACTGTACGCCACTGTCAAGGCGAGCCATTTAGTGGAATGTGTGCGGCCGTTTGCAGAGTGTGCCTATGTCTAAAAATGCACGGTTCCAGATAGCAGAGCATCACATCGCAGTCAAACACGACTCTCGCCCTCTTAAGTTGCGCCACCGACTTGTCCATAAGAAAAGTCTCGCCCATTATTTCCTTCAGTAAGTTGAGCAGTTTACGAAGGTATCAAACTGTAGGCTCTACACAAACGTTAACCCAACCTGACGTCCGGTACCCATGCCGCCTGTATTTACAGCTAAATATTAGACCTCTAAAAACTTACACCAAACGGTTTGTTGTATGCGTTCCGCCCACATGCACTACATCTGGAAAGCGTCGGAACAACGCTGACAGTTGCTATTGGGATGAACATAGGTGGCTAAAGTGACCCACTTTGAACTGTCACACAGACAGCGGTCCGGTCTCCCGAAGATTTTCCGAGTCCGAAGGCATATCATCCGCCAAAATAAAACTTAACTATGCGGCATACACTCAACAGAGCCGGTCGACCTTTCCGGCGGTAGTTGTGTATATCCCGAGTGGCAACGGTATTGCTGAGTCCATTGGCCACAAACTGCTTCATTTCACACCACGACATTCCATAATTCATTAGGGCCCTGCTGGTGCCCAACTCGTTTTTGGTTGGCCGTCGAATAACCAGAAGCCGGTCATTACGGTTGTGTTAAAGAAAAAAAGGTGACTTCCAGATGGTTGCCATGCCTCCGTAGACAATATCGCACTGACCAGTTAGTGCTTCACGTACTGTTTTTATTAGAACCAAGCTTAGCTTACTAGCTTCTTTGAGTTCTCCGACTTTCGGTCGGTCTTGAAGGTCGCCTGCTGCGTTTGTAGTACATTTATTCGTAACGCAAAACAGCAATGGTGCTTTGATTAATGGATGAACGAACAAATACCACACGGTTATCCTTCCCGCATTAATTTAAGGCCTTCTAAAATGCCATGAAGGATGAGACTAACGGTCCCGAATTTTTCAACAAACGCGTGCGGGGCCACTTCCGAAGCCATAGCACAACAAGCTAAAAGTCAACCGTGAGCCAAAGCTTTCAAAAAAGAATAATTGATTTTTGACCTGAGTATAAATGCAAAACTATTCAACATTCAGCGCAAAAGATTTCATGCCACTTGCAGGGGTTTCGCAGAGAAATGCATTGTGCTTCCAAAGCGCGGCACATGAGGACGAGCAGAATGCAGAACTTCCTCAGAATAATGGCGCTGCATACTAAAACAAAACCATTTAAATTGGCCAGTGGTTTACATCCCGCAGGCACCGAAAAATGTATGATATTGTGGTTTTTCAATAATACGAGACAGATATAGGAGCCTTGGTGAATCCTAAATGTCTCGATCTCCCTCGGCGTAAAAGTCTTATGTGTGCGGAAGGTCTGCGCATATTCTGCACAAGTTCTGCACCCTGGCTGGGGCGCGTGCTAATTGGAAAAACCAGAAAACGCTGCATACCCCTTTCCCATGCTATATAAGATGGATGTGGCCACTGACTCAATGCGGTTTTCTACTCTGGGTTTGGCATTTGGCTGCTGGAAGGTTTAGTATCAGCCCATGAATTGTTGAAAATCGGCCTTCACAGTTACAGTACCCTTCCGCAAATCTGGCATTGTGATAGCTGCACATCGGCGACCCATGCATAAGGTACCAGCGGAGTTGCTGCCCAGACTTTTCCTTATCCACCTAGATGTCGTTGTCCCCAGGCATAACAAAATGAGCACAACTGTCAGCTACTAGGCTGACTCAACCACCCACACTGAGAAGTAAAATTTGTCACAATGCTAATTACTCTTTTGGGTCAACTACTCCGATTAGAGGGAGTCAAGTTGGACTGCGATGAAGTCAAGCACGTCGCGGGGTGGCCAAAACCGATGAGTGTTTGTGGTTTACGTAGGTAGGCACATACCGTGTTGTCAAAGATTCGATGAAAAGTTTGCCGCAAGTTGGGCGAATTTACGGCCTCAACCAAAAAGGTCAAAATTTGCTTGGACATTGGAACGCGACCACACTTTCAACTGTCATAAGTAGGCATCAACATCCACACCTATTCCAACGCACCAGATTATTTCTCCAAAAATTCTGTAGACAAAATCGCTAGCAAACTATCAGTCGTTGGCGTTAGTCGCCAAACGTTTCGCTGATCACGAAGCTTTCACAACGGTGTCCAAAACTCACGTGAACGTAACTAGTGTACTCTCTTGCGCAGAATGCCAGTCCTTGTTTGCTTCATTCATCCTTACGACCTTACTTTCCTGATGATCCGTTCATTTTCCAGAAGGGCCATTATCCTTCATAGTGATGGCAGAGCTTCCGCGGTCCTGATCGTCTGGTTGCGCACTTGCTAAAGCTAATTCGTGAGTAGGAATTTGCCCTCCATTACACTCCCGGCACTAGCCACTCTGTTGCGGATGCCTTCCATCAAAGGTCAGCTCAAGAACTGAAGCACGTTAATGTGCTTCGTGTGCCTCGTGTTGTGGATTTTAAAGAAGTGCAGCTCGGGGACGTGATAGACAAAGATGTCCATCGCCCTTGGCGCCGCAGAAACTCAAAACTCTTTGGGCGAACGGTGGCTTCGAGGTCCCGAAAAGCAAGTTGTGTGTAGTAACGACAAACGCGGCAATAATCATATCTCAAGTGCTCTATCTTATGGTCATGATGACCAATTTTGCACGATTGCTCTACGCTGTTACCCTCAGCATGTGGGTAGGGCCGTTCACCATTATCTGATTATGGTAGACGAAAGAAGCAAGAAGCACACATTACAGGGTAATGCTGGTAGTTTCTGCTGCATGTCAATGTCCCTCAGTTCCACCAACACTTATATTTGAACGCGAAAAACAAAATCGTCCATCATTGCCTCAGCCAGTCCAGGTACCAAGGCCATGTCTTTGAGTGGACATCCACGTCACCGGATCCTTGTCACAGATCTGAAGTGTGGTCCGCCAGATTATTGCTACCCCTGGTCATTTGGTCACATGCTAAAAAGCGAAGCTTCTGGTTTGCCATTTGTAGTGTGCACAATGCTCCGTGCCTCTCACTTGCTAGTGCTGCCACCAGAATGATTGAGCGCTTTTAGACCCAAAATGGCAATGGGATTTGGAGCTTCAATATATGTTGAATGATTGAATGGCTTAACTCCTTTATCCGAACGTCGCCAAATACTGAATGGTCAATTTTATGGCTGGGATACGCCAGACAACACACTCGGTAAAGGGTTATCAGGGCATTACATCCCATCGTAATGGCTGTCGCGTGGCCCATCAATTGGAGTGGCTTCTCTGTGGTGTGTATCAGATTTGGATAGCGAAAAAGGCGTAGATCATGCCCCATTGTTATGGTTGTTTTTGTTCCCGCCGCTAAGGTAACCTTTCACGTAATAGGCATGTTTCGTAGGTTGTACTATCCTCCTCGCTGTTCTGTTGCCTGCTGCGTTTAGGTTACAACGGCCCTATCACGTCTCTATTGGAATGGTAACAGCCTTACTCAGTGTCTGGCTGCCAGTGCTTTCTTTTCATGGGAATTCCTGAAAGACGGAGGTTCAAGTGGGAGCATGATGCATGCTTTATGTGCTTAGAAGATTATCGCATGGCTAGAGATTGCAAATCAGTTGTTCAATGGGGGAAGTCGGGTAGTAGAAGGCGGTATCAGAGTTTTTGCATGGATGAAAGTCGGAAAACGAGGCGAAACCAACTTCACACTTCACCTCAATTCAAAACAGTCGAATTTTAAAACGCCTAAAAGTTATTCTCGTTAAACTTTGACACCCCATCACGAGGGGTGAGAACGTACCCGGTCAGACACAACGTTAGTAAAGCGGTAAAAAACGGGTTCAAGCTGCTGCCCATCTTTATGGGCATTGATACACTGAGTAGTCCCATGGGATGCACCTCAGAGGCCAATGACATTAAGCTTCTATCAGTGGATGAAAATCGGTCGATAGATATTGGCTAGGCATTTACCGTCGGCAACTTACCTATGCGGGCCATCCCATCTATCAAATATGTGACTAGATCGTGACCACACCCTGGCGGAGTAGCCTTCGACAAATAGGCTGAATATGAGGTGGGACTCCCCTTCGGGGGAACGTATCCGAAGCGCACTGGGTGATCGACCGACGCTTGGAAGGAAAACAACGGTTATTTGTCTTGTTATTCTGACGGGAATTTGGGGGAGGCAGAAATTCGTCAGTCATCGATTGACCGTATGAGACTCGTGAAGAATAGCCTCCAGTGGTGGTAGATGGTTGCGGGGGCGAGCTCAGATGGCTTAGTAAGAGACCTGCAAGTTGGAACGCGGGATGCATTCTGAAGAGTATGAAAAGAGTTCCCGAAAGCGTGCTTACTAGAGAGACTCGTCGGAAGCCGGCATCTGTGGCAACACTGGACTCTAACCATTCATGTCAGTTGCCGACGCGTACCTTGGAACGGAACTCAATATAGATGGGTACAAGAACCAAGGCGTCGTTTGAGACAACGTAAAGAATTTGGCGTTTATCGTCCATTACTTCACCATTTGAAATTTCCCACGTTTTTATGTCTCTATTCATAACCCCGCTCCATTCTTGTGTTAGATGCGTGCGTGTGAACCGGCATTTGTCTCTACCATTTCACTCATTCGACCTCGAGGTCATCCAAACATTTTGTGGTTGACCTTATGCACGTGTGACTGTCTCACGCGAGGGGCTGCCTACTAATTTGGTTCGGACCTTTATAGTCCGGTTGGTCAGTTTATTTTGGACGAGTATTTTCCGTTTAGGCCTGCAGTCTTAAGTTAATAATGCCTTATAGAACCAACCTCAAACTTTGTTGCGCCTTCCTTGGGGTTCTAATATCACGCGTTATCCAAAAATACCGTTCTGCTGTTACACTAGGAAATAAGCTTATTACTGTTATTATTATTACCCTTAAGTCTTTAGGCTTGATTATATCGTAAACAGTATCAAGGATTCATACACAGGACCGGAGCCTCGCCCAGGCTCCCCAGGTTGGGTTTGATCTTGTCATCCAGCAGCGCTCGTTCACCTGAAAGACATTAGCAACAAAAGGGGCTTATTACTGCCCTTTACTGTCCCCGCGCGGGGCAGTAAACTAGTAAGTGCAAATAATGATATAAATTGCATCTAAAAGTGATTTTAACTAGGTACCATATGGAGCGTGAACAGCCGTCCAAGGAAGGTTATTCTACACAGTTGCTGTCCGGAATGGGAAGAACATGCTACTGCCGACGCCCTATTTCTTACACTCTCGCGTTTCCTATTCCACCCCACCTCGCTGAAATTTTAATGCTCTCTCCACAGTTCCTAACGCCACGGCCGATCGTTCTGCTCGCGGTGCATCACACCCAACTGCAGACTGCTTAACTCCGGCTTCAGCAACAACACCAAACACTTCCAAGTCTGTTTTCAAACCCCGGAAACCTAGGTATCCGCCGATCGCTCTGCTCGCGGTGCATCACACCCAACTGCAGACTGCTTAACTCCGGCTTCAGCAACAACACCAAACACTTCCAAGTCTGTTTTCAAACCCCGGAAACCTAGTGATGTATCCGCCGTTAATGTTCACAATTCACAGCCGGCAGGACAAAACAGGGGGTTTGTGCTTGCTCGATGAATTCCCTCTGTATTGACGTATGCCGTCTGACAGAAAAAATTGAACAGGACGCAAGTAATTTGAGTAAAGTGACTGCCCCCTCACCCTCTTCCAGATTCCAGATGCGCAACTCTGCTGCTGCAGAGGCCGCTGCAGCTAGATATACCAGCATTTTTATTGTATTGAAAAACGGAGCAGCAGCGTCCTACCTGATTGGATGCCGGTTGATGGTAGTCTCTGTGCGGTTCCTTTGACGTCCGTGAAAGAATATAATGAAGGTGGGCTCCACATGTTCTTTTTACTGTTTTCACCTTCGCTACAAGCGACTTTAGCTCCGCCAGAATTCCATACCGAAACGGCTTTGCTGCCCGCAGTTAGGCGGTACTAATTCCAAAAAGCCCATCCCGCGCACGATTGGATGATCGTTCGGGCCGTTGTTGACCATTTGTTGTTGAACCGGGTTTACAGGACGACCAAATAAGCCGACTAGCCAACTCTCCTGACCCGTTTGTCTGTGCCAGCTGCCTCTATGTCAAGGGTGCAATGCATACCGCAGCGAAGAGAAGAGTCCCCCGAAACGGTACCCAACCCCCAGTGCAGATCCCGAAAGACCACTGCCAGTGTTCCGCTTTAATCGGGATACTCGACGCGAAATTAGAGCGTCTTTCGAAGGCA
>NW_008751657.1:2749252-2754802 GCF_000715545.1 Opisthorchis viverrini | reverse complement strand
GTAGTAGCTGCGTGGAATGACCTTCCTCCGACGGTTGTACACGCTCCTTCTCGAACCCAATTTAAAGCACTATTAGACATTTACTTATGCGAATCCTCGCGCTGGCGAGCATACTGCCCCGCGCTGAGAACATAAAGAGCAGTGCTACACCCTCACTTGACTTGTGCCTTTCAGGTGAACGACAGCCACTGACCGACAAGAACAAAACCGACCCGGGAAACTTGGGCAAAAGCCTCGATGTATCAATCCTCGATCCTGTGTAACAATCCGTGAAAAATCCAAGCGAGCTCTGATTGGTCGAAAGCCTGGACCCAAAAGCCAACCGTGATCCAGTGTTGGGCAAATGTCGGTTGCCAATGCTGCTATCAAAGGCCGTCAGTATTTCCAGAATGTTGTTGCGGCATACACTTAATGTATGACGCGCTTCACTAGTGCTTTAATCTTGTTTTAAGCGTTAATCTACGTCGTGCACCCTTGGTGGTTTTATTTGACTGGAGCGCTAGCTTGGGAGATTCAGACCAAGAACTAGGCCGCGCAACCAAGTTGATCAACAGTTGGCCTTCTTTGTGCTTTAGCCACCAGGAATTTGTACGAAAAAATGTACTCTCCTCGGTAAACGACGATTCATCCTCATTACATGGCCCAACCAACACATCTTGTGCTGGACAAATGATTCAATGGAAGTGCCCGTTTGATATCGGAAAACTCATTTTCTAATCGCCTTGTTGCGTATTCCTCAGCACCAACGCGCACGAGGTATGGTCCTGAGACGAAGGTTGTCGAATACATGCATGTGTCTCAGTTCTGCTGCCCTGTTTCGCAGCCGTACAACAAAACACCCCTCACTGTAGCCTTATACGCACATCCCTTAATCAAGGGACATGCGTGAATCTCGACGCCATAGGTGTCTCGAATTAGCAAACACGATCCTGGCCTTGCGGATTCATGCACTGACCTCATCTGTCACACTACAATAAGAAATAATGAAAGTTTCAAGATACGTAAGACGCTCCACAAATTCGAGTGCGTCTCCGTGGATTTTAGGTGGCGTGTTCAGTGACTATATGTCCAGGAGCATGTCCTTACACTTTGTGGGGTGCAAGGTGCACACCACTCACTTCATTCAGAAACACCTGAGCCTTCTGCCCGTAGACGAGAACTATATCGTCTGCTTATTCCAGATCAGCAACGTTTTCTTTGGGAGCTTTTCGAGTGCCGGAGTTACGTTCGTCTCAATGCCTCATCGACTGCGGATTTACATAGGAATGCAGAGTGGTCACCCATGACTGGTACCACTCTATGTATGGAAGCTTTTGTGGAGCTCTCATACACCCGGAAGTCTTGGATTATAAATAAGTTATGTTGACAAACTTCTGGCGCATTCCTTAATGGGCAAGCGTGTCAAGAAGAGCAGACAGGTCAGACGAGTCGAACGCGACCTTGAAATTTAGGGGCACCAAAAGTGTGGGCTGTTTGTACGTATGGCGCCTGATGGAGTGTAAAGATCTGGTCAACGCAACCCCTATCAGGTTGGGATCCCGCTTGCTGCCCATCGTGATCATCATCATTGTCAGCTGTAATAACCGCATACTTGTCGTACAGTGGTGGTAGCTGTCACGGTTTCGTTCACTGATAAATCCGGGAGGTGGGGTAGGTAGCTGCAAATTGGAGACCGGAGCTGACAAATTAGTGCGTAAATACAGCATTGTAGGTGGACTTTTAAGTGGGGGAATTGGTAAGGGAAAGAAAGCGTTCAGCTGTAGCACCCTTCCGGTGCCTAGCTGCCATGCCCCCCGAAGGAAGCACGAGGGCTGGGATACTGCCAGGTTGCCCAAGCCTAGACAGGGGAAGCGAGTGGCGGAGGTAGGATTCGAACCACGGACCTTCCGGTCAGTAAATTCGCGCTCTAACCACTTGGGCCATCTCGCGCTTTGCGCTGAAGGCAATAGCTTAGTTGCATTAGCGCGATTGAGGGCATGACTGGGCCATGTCTGACGATGCCTCCAACCATCAATATGGCCCGTCTCAGGGGAAGACCGCAATGATCAGTGCAGGTGAGTTTGCTGGTAATCGTTTTTATACTTCGCTGCCAAGCAATTGTTTGACCGCCTCTGGCTCGTTTCCACTCTTCACGTGGTTGTGCAAAAAAGCCCTTCGAGGAAGTATGTCGACTGGCATACGCATACATGGTTAAGCCTGCGCAACCGATACAGTGTGACCAGTTCATGTATCGAGGGTGAGTTATTTCTTCAGAATACCATTCGACGTACTTCAGAATTGCTGATCCGGTGTTCCCACCAGATTCGGGCAATGGTCCGAAGACATCGATGGTCAAACACTGAGAATCTTTTGACGTCCTTGGCGCGCAGCGGCCAGGTTTCTGATCCATATAGTAATATGGAGCGCACCGTAGCATTGTAAACTCGACCCTTGACAGAGAAGCTGATGTCACACCTACGCCACAGGTGACGCAGGTTCACAAAAGCCGCTCTGGCCTTCCCAATCCGGATAGAAATATCATCTTTCGTGAGATCACTGAGACCGATACAGCTGCCCAGGTAAACAAATTTGTCTACTACCTCAATCGGTTCATCCGCAAGCATGAGGCTAGGGTTCGAGCCCACCAATATTTGCAGTAGCACTTTACACTTTGCAGGTGTGAAGCGTATGCCGAACAGTGGAGCGGACTTATTTAGATTATTTAATATTGTTTGCATTATCACGGGGTCAGATCCAAGAAGAGTTATGTCTTCTGTGTGCTCGATATCTGTGAGCGGAGGCCCAGGGAGCACTTCGACCCCACAGGCATTAGAGGCTGGTAGTGAGTCTTCCGTGATCGTATCAATGACGGAGTTGAAGAGGAACGGTGAAAGAGGACAGCCCTGTCGGACACCACTTAATGTGGTGAACTCAGGAGAGAGCTTCCCGTAGACCTTCACACGGCCGCGAGATTTGGCGTACAGTCCCTTAAGGTGAGTTAACAATTTGTGGGAGACAACTTTGCTCCACAGACACCGCCATAGTGCCTGACTGTCCAGAAAGTCAAAGGCAGCTGTCAGATCAAGAAACACGACCATTGTTGGTTGCTGGAAGCAGTGTCGCTGTCCCAGAATCTGTCGGAGGGTGAAGATATGATCCATGCAACCTCTTGCAGGACGGAACCCAGCTTGGTTTTTACGGATCTGCCTTTCCCTGTGTTCAGTCAACCTTCGAAAGATAGGGACAGAGGGCACCTTCGATGCCACAGCTAACAGTCTGTTGACACGGTGGTTTTCACACAGCGTCCGCGTACCATTTTTGAAGATAGGGATAACTGTCAAAATGCTCCATTCTGCTGGCATCTTCTCTTCCTTCCATATGATACTAGTAAGCTTTGTCAGGTGAGTAACCAGGGACTTTCCGTCTTTGAAGAGGGTTGGATACAGACAGTCCGGTCCTAGGACCTTCTCACGTTCCAGTAAGAATATTTCGTACCTTATTTCTTCCGACGGGCGATCAAGGTTTACATTCCATTTGCCCGTATGTATTATACACATAGGCTGTATTGTATTCGAAGTGTTCGGTCCATCTTTCCAGTTGATGTTTTTGCGAGTGAATTAATGAGCCATCTTCTTCACTTATCGTTTCGCTGACCGTTGCTTTCCTAGGGCCAGTTGATCGTATCAGTTGATTTAGGGCACGGCTGTTTCCCTTAACAAAGGCCTTCTCCATCTCCCGGGCTCTCGATGTCCACCAGAGCTCTCGATCTGTCCTTAGATTCTTCACTATTTGGCGTTTGAGGTATTTGCGTGCGCCTTCGAACTCGTTGCTTGCTGGTATGGCTTTCCTGTCATCAATCATGGATAATGGCGTCGACGACATCCAGTGGTCTTGTAGTCGAAGTGGAAAAGTCGGACAGGCAGCATTGAACGCCGCTAGTATAGCTCCTTTCACATTTTGCCACGCTTCATCCACGTCCTCACTGCTACCACAGTTTTGGTTTGCTGTGGGGAGTTGTTGGGCTAGCTGAGATCGATACCGTTGAGCTATGGCAGTTCTTCAAGGCTGGTGGATTGGCATGCTTCTTGCCGACTTGCGAGGACCTGAAGGGAAACGAACTGTCAAGCATGCGCGTACCACGGCGTGATCGGAATCAAGTGGCATGCCCCAGAAGGAACGGCAATCTTGAATTGTGGCTCTACGCCGGTGGCTGATGTCCACGTGGTCCGACTGGGTTCACGGTTGATTTCAAGTTGGTGGCCGCCAGGTTACTCGGTGCGAACGTTAATCTTGAAAGTTCGTACCTGCCAGAAACAGTTCATGATCAGCACACAACTGGAGGAGTCGACTTACGTTGTTCCTGCGGTGAGCATTGATTCCGGATCGACCGCCTAAATGTGATTCCAAGGAGCTCAGGCGACCTACTTGAGCATTCAAATCGCCTGCAAAAGTCACAATGTCGGTGCATTTTGCTTGACGAATAAGCCCGGATAGCTATCGATAGAATGTATCCTTCTCCACCTCAGAACTGTAGTCCGTTGAGGCATAAGCCGATACTACAAACAGGCACCGCTTTTCATCCCGAGAGGCAATGAGCTTGACTGAACTGGATAGCCGGATGGCGCAAAGACGACTGTTCACTGGGATCTAATTCAGCAACGCACGTTCAGCTCTGGGGCTGAGTGCAACTCCCACGCCATCGAGTCGTCGCCACGACTCACCGGACACGAGGAGGGAGAAGCGTGAAAGAACTGAGTTCATCCTTGGCTTTCTGAGATGCATAACCATGCTGGGGGCTTGTATGCGTGTTTCTGAGCCACATTATACCTCAATTTTAAGGGAGTATAAGGTCTCAACAAGCGTTGACTTTTTGCTAATATAACGGACGTTCAAAGCTCATATGTTGAAAGGATCTCGTCGATTTAGATGGGTGTTATTTCGTGTATTGTTAGTAGGCAGCGAGGAACATGAGGCCCTTCGGTCAGATAACTGACAGTCAAATGCCAGAGCGACGTTTGCTTGTGTGGTGGGAAGGACATTGGTGGACACCGAACTGCGCGGGCGAATGATATTTCTTGGTTGCCCGGGCCGAGGGAGGTGGTTTGGTTGATGTACCCCACTGTTACGAATAGAATATCGATTCTGATTGAGCGCGAGAACAAGAATGAATGGCGTAGAAAGAATAGCGCTTTACTTGTCTAAGAATAGACGTACATAAGCTGAAAATAAAGGCGAAAGCATGGTTAATACGAAACGATAATGTGAGCACAAAGAATATTCATGACATTCACTCTGGCCGTTGGATTGTGTGTAGAAGGATAAATTGGGTACAGGTATTCGATGAATGATTGTAAAAATCTAATGAGTAATAATGAGTGTGATTAGGCTTCTCGATTTCTTAAAATGTAGGGCCGTGTACGCTGCTGGAGCCTGGCTAAATCAGAGATGCTAGGGTCACATGTATCTGGAGATGCAGGTGCATTGCCCGGGCACGGGGGTGAGACTGAAGTATGATCGATATCATCTCCAATGTTATTGAGCGGAGGCGTGTGCAAGTCAGATAGAGGGGGT
>NW_008751657.1:2707995-2746306 GCF_000715545.1 Opisthorchis viverrini | reverse complement strand
TGGCTTCCTTGCTCCGCCCACTATGGTATATCAAAACGCACGGTAGCTCTACACAGCCCTTTATGGAGACGAAGGAAAATCATTACAACTGTATATATATAGGGTAGTCACAGAGTGTTCCACAAGGTCGTGCCAGAATGTCCGTGAGGGGGCGAGAACCGTCGAGTCAAGGTGCTTGACTCGGATTGGCTGGCATTCTGACCAATCAGGGCATGCCTACGTCTGGCCCGTGTCCTGCACGTGACACATCCGTCCGAATGATGTGATGTTCGGTTATTAGGGACGGCTGGCCCCCGAACAGGAGAATTAGGATCTGCGTCGAAACACTTGGGTCGCAGCGACGGTTCCATGGTATTCTTAGACAAGTAAATTGTTACGAATAGAGTATCGATTCTGATTGAGCGCGAGAACAAGTATGAATGGGGTAGAAAGAATAGCGCTTTACTTGTCTAGGAACAGACGTACATAAGCTGAAAATAAAGGCGAAGGCATAGTTAATACGGAACGATAGTGTGAGCACAAAGAATATTCATGACACTCACCTTAAGCCTTTGACTCAAAAGGCAGTGGGAGAATGTAGGGTTTTGTTCAGGGACCCTACCCCTTGCCTGTGACTCAAAAGTCTGACGCACGAGGCAGCGGACAGTAGGGTTTTTTTTGGGGGGGGGGGGACCCTGCCCGGAGCCGATGAATCGACAATCTGACCTGCTCGGCTGCAGGGGGTTGACCTAACACGAGGACGCGAGGAATGAGACAATGCTGTCTCATTCCTGATGCAGCTGCGCACAACAGGCGCCTTTTGAGCAGCACCGGGCTCTGGTTTTAAAACTATTTCGACCGTTTTGGATAATGCGCCGGTGGTCACGGTCAACCGTTAGGCGATCGGAGTGTGCGGTCTTTGGAGCCAACCTTTTCTAACCCGTCCTTCCTAGGGGAAAGGCAGCATCGCTGCTTCTATAAATATGGATATGCTGGTCTCATGGGGGAAATACCTTACTACCTTCACACCCCTATCACAGAGGACAGTACGACTTTACCCCCAGACCGCCTCGTAGCACAATTACTTGTTGTGCGGAATCTCGCTGCTCCTCTTTGGCCTTCCTGGCATTGTTGCACCTTGTGGACTGAGTTCTAGCCAATGTAGCCCGCGGGATCATTACGGCAGTCAAGCCCGACCACCACGTCAAGGTGGCAGCTTTAGGTCGGATGCCTGCGGCCCTCGAGTCAGTGTTTCACGAACCACCATAAGGCGATGAAGTACAAGTGACGTTATAACCGAGCAGTCTCATCGATTCTCTCCTGTAGTCTGTGACGGTTTCATTTTCCCAAATACAGGCAACTAGATCAGATACTCGCTGACTTCAGCCCCATATTTGAACAATCCAGTTGACTCATTCGGGTTAAATTACTGTTGGCCCCAAGGCCTTGGAAGTGGGCGGAAGCCTTGTCTATCTGGGAAGCAGATCAATGCACAGCGCATTTCACTATCCTGGCTGTTGCCACAAGCAGACAGCCAGCCGCTTCCTCGTTTCATCGGAGTCGCTTATTATGACAGTGGCTTTCTTTTTTTGTTTCTCTTTCTTGTTTCGTCAACATTTTACTTTTTTCGACAGTAATGAGGGCTTCTCCAGCCTTCAGTTCAATCCTTGCGCGATACTGATTAGGGTGATGAATGTCAATGCAACAATCCATCAGTTGTCTCTTACATCTGACACTAGTTCTTCACCACTATCCACCTTTGGAGAGTTTCTCTGCGTGTATGGGACACGAAAGCATATGACGCTTAACATGCATAAGTCGCAGCCACTATTCAGTAAAGCTTACTCGTGAAGAGTGATCATCCGTATGGTTTAGTTACATCCGTTGGAAAGCGAGCGAACTATAGTTAACCTGAAACTCATTTGCAGGTTGTTGCATGCGATTACCCTGGGTAACTCCCACTAAAACAATTTGACTTTGTCGGTTATATGGGCTGCTTCTGTTACTAGCACAAGATTTCTGTGGCGGGTACTTCTCATGGAACGATGGTCAAACACACGCATGGCGTGTGTACGCACTGTCGTTTGCTTTCAAATGTGCAAATGTTTATTACTCACTTTTCCAGTGTTTATACCTTTTATAAGTCCCGTTTGGGTGTTGGTTTGTACTGTAGAGTTTACTCGTGTATCTTTCTTTTCAGTTTCATATCTGTCCACTGGTTTGCAAAAATTGATCATGAAAGTGCGCATGCTTTCTAGAAATCCTTCAGACTTCAGACGAGAAACAAAGGATGATATTTTCAAAAGTTATCGTTTATTACTTCTGCTTGATATCATGCAGTTCCTAGGAATTATGATGCCGCGGAGCATCCATTCTCCGCTGAAAGGGAATATATCCGGGCCGTTAATGCAGCCAAATTGCAGCGTATGATGGCCAAACCTTTTTTGGGAGCTTTGGAGGGTACAACGGAACAAATGGTTTGTTTGTCCCTCAATTCGGAAACCCTTGGTTTGGCGGTGTTTGGCACCGCAGATGGGAAGGTAAAGATATCTTAATTGGCCTCCTAATACACTACAACATTCACCAGATCCAATATTGGGATATTGCAACTCGTAAACTTATCTTTGAGACCCGTGCCCATGATTGCGAAATTCGAGGGATATGTCACTACAACAAGTCCAGATTCATGTACACCGTGAGTTACTGTGTCCCATTGCTGTATGAACTTTCTACTTATTTCTCAATTAACACTATTGGCGGTCGATGCACACGGCATTATGCACCTCTTTAAATAAAAACAAGGTAAATAATTACCTTGTGGATTCGAACCCGGTGGCCGAAAGAAACTGCGGCTTCAGTGAGTATTATGTGGTGGCCCCCGAAACGAACCTCTGTTTTCCCAACAAGATAACCAATCCTAATATAGTATAACGAAATGAGAATACTCCTAAAAATATTACGGATATTTGGCGCAGTGTTCAGTTTTATAATAGTCCACATGACATGTTTCAATTTTTTTTGAAACAGCGGCAGTTCTAGAGCTTTGTATATGAGCTGGCGGTGAGGGTCAGATCTTCACCACCAACATAGACTGGGTAAAATGTTAAAAAGGTAAGAGGAAAATTGACCATCCCCAGTCAGTACAAAGTAACATCCCATTTTGTTGACTAACAGATTGCTTCATGTTCTCTTTCATTCCTGAACGAAAGCTACCATAAGGTCGACTTTAGTGTTGGTGGGGAAAACCTCCAAACAACACTATTTTGAACGCTAGGTCACAAATGCTCGATCCGCTGACTATGTTCTCACATGCTCACGCTCTAGTTTCACCGTCGGCTTATGTTCTTCAACTCACCTAGTCTAGCCTATGTCCGTTATGATCATCGTCACCAGTTGTTAGTGCCGCTTAAGTGGTGCGTTGTTTCTGACCGCCACATCTCGACAGATGGCGGTGCTAGTCGCTAGAATTCAGTCTCTGAAGACAAACACTGTGGTATGATCGCTTTTTGATTGGGGCTACTTTGGTTAACTTTTGAAACACGGTATGCTGATCAGCTTGACAACCTACCCTTCATTACCCATACTGAAACTGGCTTCCTACACATTCATTGAGATCACGGAATTTTCCGTTTCACACAGTAAATACCTGAATGCTCTTGCTAACAGACCACTTGTGGGTGGCTATGGGATCAAAAGTTTCCAGAAGGACCATTCTTGTGTGAATCAACGTATATACTTAAAGAGTTCATAAAATACAGTCTTGTTGAGTTCACTTTAAATTGGATGTATGTCGTACGAACAGTTGTATTTTGCACTCTTGCACGGAAAAAAGGTTGCATCTTGTCTGAAAGTGCGGAGTTCACTAATGGGCTTTTTTTGCGAAACAAAACTGTTAGGATATCTTGGTCACGTGCTGAGTGTTCCATGTTTTATCACATTTGAGTCAAGTTGAAGCTTTGGCGGAAGACTGCATAGTGCATTCTGCTAATCTCGCTCACGTATTCTATCACTCACTGCTCCGTATGTTCGCCTTCATCCACGGCCGGCTTAGCCAAGTGCGACACTCTCTTTGGCCTTCATTTTCTTTTCAACCTAGCAAGCATGACAATGAGCGACCCCACTAGGAAAATGTTCCTCTTGATTGTTGGTCAGGTAGCTTGACCCAGCTCAGCAGTTAGCTTGCAAACTTGTCGTCACTGACGATATCGGTGCGAACTATACCGGAACGTTTGCAAGCCGACTGCCAATCTCGGTTAACGGGTAGGCATCCAGCCTATTAACAGCCTTTTGACGCATCCGAGCTACAAGTATTCCGACCAATGCGACCCACCTTTGAAACAGAGGTGTTAAACCCGAGTTCCAAATGCAATGAGCGTTGGCCTCCGAGGATTGAGTAGAAGTAAGGCTATGTGGAATATGCTGTGTATGAATGACGCAAAGTAGTTTCGATTTTATGTGGGTTGACTATAAAAACCATGTTATTATGAAGTGCTAGCGTCAGTTATTGCTTTTTCGAACTGAGCAAGCTCAGCATTTCCTCACTATAGTGAGTACTTGATCTTGCAAGTGTCAGGCCATTCCACTGTCAATCGTGGTACAACCACTTTAATATAATGGCACTCGCCTTAATCTTTAACGCCGTTGTGGCGAGTGACTGCTGTGTTTAGTCAAATGTTTGAATTTAATCGGATAGAGACCTTTGCTTCATGACAGTATGTTTTCGATACTGAAAACAGTCCACTGCAACCCTTTTCCTGCCAGGTTCTCATCGGGAGAGTTAAACAGGGTCGGTCCTATATCTTTTGCAGTTCCCTGCATCACGCACCCACTATCAATTCTCAAGTGGTCGAATGTTATTTATTTAATTATATGGGTTAATAACAGTCCCGTTTGATGAGTAATACATAACTTGTGGTTTGTTAATTATTTTAGGCCCCTCCCATCCTTGTGTGCTCTGTTTTTACTTCAGTGTAGTTTGGATGGTCAGCTGAAACAGTGGCGAATGAATCATGATGATATCGTTTCTGCTTGGTCGACACCGCTGACTACGGTTCTCCTCAGGTGGACTCCACATTGTCTGGATCACCATCCATGCGCAGATGAACTGCTTGTGGGCGGCACTGAGTCGTGTCTTCTATACAATGCAGCTCGCATGGATGTCCCAATTAGGGAGTGGAGCTGGGGTCAGGAACCTATTCATTGTGCGAAATTCAATCAAGTAGAGTTCAATGTGGCCTGTACTTTGACGAAAGACAATTCCTTGATGCTCATCGACTGCAGACAAGATCGGCCTATTCGGAAGGTTCGTCCCCTCTTGCGTACATGCGCTTTCCGGTTGAATTGATTATGGTTTCTAGTAGTATGTTATGTTATTCGAAGAACATGACTTACATAAAAACTGACTAAAGGTAATGTAAGATCCGGACTGTTAAGGATCTCACAGGACGATTGCGACTATTAAATTATACGCAGTTCGTAGCCAGTAGTCAATAGGAGCAGACAGACGTGGGGCAGCAGATGATATATTGAAGACTGACAGGAACTGGTTCTACAGACAAACGGATTAGTAAACATCATGAATTAAGAAAATGTGCAATCAACAATGGCGCAATCAGCAGGAGCGGGAAGTAGTCACTGACGCAGCACGGATTTCTATAGGGGCAATAGGAAGAAAGCGGCGGGAAAACGAGCACCAAGAAATCAAAACGGTGTCATAATAAACAGGTGTAAGTCATGTTACTCGTGAGTAGTCGGAAAACAAGGAAAGTTGCTCTTGTTCACCGTTGATTCACAGGGGGAATCAACACTCCCCGAGCCATAGTTATGCGCGGGGATTGAACCTGCAGACTGATCAGCTTCTCTGTCTCTACGATGACTTCCCTTCTGTAAGGAGTACACCCAGTCGTATTCGTGCTGGAGACATTGGTGCTATGACCTTGTTCGACTAACAGAGCTCGAAGCAGTCCACTGCAGTGAATGTGAATGGTTTACGAGTGCAGTTGTTATATATGGTAGGAAGGGCAGTAATTGGTAGCACAGTGGCCGCAACCATCGACGGCAGCGAAAACTGGACGAAAAGACGCATCTGACGGCGGTTCGCCATCGCAAAACCCAGCATCTGTTATGCACAGCTGTCGGTACTTGTCCAAAGCCCACGTGGTCATAGCTTTCTTGGTAATGTTTGATGATAAGTGCGGTGAAGTGTCTCCTTGTTAGTAGAGCCGGGCAGAGGAATCTCATGAGGTAGTGTAGAGAGGCTATAGGTGACAGTATACTTTGTTTCGTGGGAGTTTCGAGCCGGATATCTAATTGAAACAGGAATTCGTCGGAGACGGGCAACAAATATTGACATCACTTATTGAGGGATAAGCAGACCTTAAGTAGGAACAAAGCGGGGGGAAAACGAGCAGCAAGAAACGAAACGGTGTCATAATAAACAGGTGTAAGTCATGTTACTCGTGAGTAGTCAGAAAACAAGGAAAGTTACCCTTGTTCACCGTGGATTCACAGGGGGAATCAACAGGTAAGCATGATGAAAATTGATACTGACTCTCATCCTGTCAAGTGGTGTTAGGGTAATGTGCTTCTATCGTGTCGTCTTGTAGTCTGTATGCAATGCTGTGACATACTTTGAAGAGGTGTTTTCAGATGCCAACTTGATCTGTGTTCTTCCGTCCTCATCTACCACCACAGTTTTTGAGTAATACATTTGGTGACTTCCGCACTCTGTGTGCTAGTTTGCTCCAAATGTCCTGAATTGAGTGGAAATTCTAATCTTGCAATCCTTGGTGCTACCGAACAGGGTCAGTTCCAAGCTTAGTAGGAGCTATGCATTACTGGTTTGTCTCGTTGAAATGGATCAAATGTCCTAATATGCTGATCGAACCCTGGTCGCCAAACTTTATTGCTTAGTAGTTGTTTGAAGAATTCACATTTGCATCACTATCGTTTGAACAGTTCTTCTCCTGTCCCGCAACACCCGTGAACTATTCGACCCCATCGGACGTGATAGTTCAGGTGCCTCCAATGTGCGCTTGCGAAGCAGTACAAACACACTCGCCTCGTATGTCAGACGTTGGCAGTTCACAGCACGGCGCGGCCAAGGTTGGGCACAACTGATGAGTTCTAATAAGGGCTTCTTCCCGTTAGTGTGAACTCACCAGTACAAGTACATCAGGATAAGAGGATGACTGTTCAAACGAGAGGGATTTGAACATGGATTGACGTAATTCACTCTTTGTCTCGTTGAAATGGATCAAATGTCCTAATATGCTGATCGAACCCTGGTCGCCAAACTTTATTGCTTAGTAGTTGTTTGAAGAATTCACATTTGCATCACTATCGTTTGAACAGTTCTTCTCCTGTCCCGCAACACCCGTGAACTATTCGACCCCATCGGACGTGATAGTTCAGGTGCCTCCAATGTGCGCTTGCGAAGCAGTACAAACACACTCGCCTCGTATGTCAGACGTTGGCAGTTCACAGCACGGCGCGGCCAAGGTTGGGCACAACTGATGAGTTCTAATAAGGGCTTCTTCCCGTTAGTGTGAACTCACCAGTACAAGTACATCAGGATAAGAGGATGACTGTTCAAACGAGAGTGATTTGAACATGGATTGCCGCTAATTCACTCACTACTCAGGCTAGGAATGCACCACTATACCAGTTTATAGTACAGATGAATCATGTGAGTAGTCTATGGTCTGGTGTCCAAGCTCCACCCCTACATCTGATGGATGGTGAAGGCTGTTGCTGAAACTATGAAACCGCTTTGAAGTGTTTGTCTGAACTCGGACAACCCGACAATCTTTGAGCCATTGTGCTTCCTTCTGGTGGCATGTCAGTTAGGCACCGACAGGGTGTTACAGCTGAACGATTTTTTTACGCCAAGTAATTTTGCTAACCAGACCACCGGATGGTCTACTGGCTCTGTAGACTGTTCGAATTTACGTGTTGGTCTGCGCACTTTTGACCGTAATTACAAACTCGATCACATGCAGCATGACGTTGTGATATCATTAGTGCTGCTAAGTCCCGATGTCACCGGGCGTTCATAGGTTTAGTGAGGCTGAGTGATGCTCGTTGTAGGATTGAAAATACAAAAATTATGATGCCTCATATTAGTCACGCCTGATTAGCCATGAGCTCAGCGGGACGTATTGGGTCTCTTGTTTGGAGCGTGAATGTTAGCTCTTCGTGCTGCGGGTGAGGCCCTTTTTACACTGCGATGATGAACCATTTCAGCGCGTGGAAAACTTTCCACTAGCAAATTGTTCCATATTCGAGCTTTTCTTGTAATGCCAAATCCCAGTCATTCTTTTCACATCCTACACTATCACTAGACCTGAACACTATACCACTTCAATCGGTTGATTCCATGTTGCAGTAACTAGCTAGCTGTAAAAGTCCATTATTTTCTGTATAATCAACTCAGGATATGTGATTTTCTCGCATTAACGGGTACAGGTGAAGATGGATCTGAAGCTGAATTCCTTCTGTTGGAATCCCATGGAGCCATTCATTTTCACCGCGGCATCTGAAGACTATAATGTATACACATATGACACACGATACTTCAAGTTTCCGCGCCGAGTCTATCGGGGTCACGTTAACGCTGTACTCGATATTGACTATTCCCCAACTGGACGCGAGTTTGTCACCGGGAGTTACGATTCCACGGTAGGTATGCATTCTTTCCAACGTCCTCACACATGTTTTACTTCAGATTCGGTTATGGCACGTAAACGACGCTGAATCATTCGATGTCTACCATTCGCGGCGCATGAAACGCGTTCTTGGCGTCCGGTTCACACTTGATACTAAGTTTGTCCTATCGTCCTCATCAGACCAGAATGTTCGAGTTTGGAAGGCTCATGCTAGCGAAAAACTTGGCCCGGTAAGTTGACAGCGAACTGTTACATGTTGAGTAACCGATTCCCTCTATTTTCCGGTCTTCAGATGCAACCACGTGAAAAAGCATCGATCAATTTGGCTGAAGCTTTGCGTGAGAAATTCAAAGATCATCCGGAAGTGAGGAAGATTCTCAAGAAGCGACATGTTCCCAAACCAGTTTTGGCGGCTACTCGTGAGCACAATACCATTCGAGCTAAGTGGCGCCGAAAGGAGCGAAATATGCGCGTCTTCAATAAAAAAGATATCCCATACGTACCGGAGAAGGACAAACACACGGTGGCTCAGTACAAATGATGATTCTTTGTTAATACTTTTCTGTATAATACATCTTTTGATTTGATTGGTTCTTAGTTTTCCCATTGCGGTTACCGTTGCACTGTCACGCCCTCGATATCCATCCACCATCCATCACCCGGACCAGCTTAGTCTAACGAATGCAACGGGTGCTGACCTCAGGTGCTCGGTTGACTTACGGACACAAGGCGGACTGGGATGAGGCCATCTCGAAGTCGCTTTACTCTAACCACTATTACACGTCAACCGATCACGGCACAGTCTGCCACCACTATACTGTCACTTTAACGTCTCATTCCTCATCCGTCTGTTTGCAATCTTTTCTCATAGCATCCACTATTGTTATCGCTCTCTCCGCCATCCACATCAGCTCTATTTCTTCACACCAGCCGCATCCGCCGCCGCGGTTTTTCGTAACATTGCCCAGCGATCTTATGTGATTCCTCATTTTGTTTTCTGTCACTCCCAATGGCATAAGCTCTGTTGTATCTAGGCTGATGTCGCCAACTGTGTAAGGACAACTTTTAGCGAATAAGTTCGCAGCAAGACAGGGAAAATACGCATCGGAAGGAGCTGTGAAGACAAGAATCCAAAATTTTGGTGCGTAGACGGAACCAGTAAAATGAAGTTTTACTCTAAGCTTGTAAATGTTCGTAAACCTTATTGGTCTTTTTGGTGGAAGGCCGGCAGCCTAGAGGTGCACATCGATCAGCTGACCAAATATGGTGTCTTGAAGCATAGGGATTCGTTGACGGCTTCCGACTAGCTACCATGCTGCTGAAAAGGGCACATTTTTTCTACATCTGGAAGATCGTAAAGTCGTACTGAATTTACAGTTTCTCCCCCAGGACAGACCTGTCAGAATAGCTTCCTGGGACTATCTCTACAGAAACAACCAGAAGCGATCGCTTCAGAGAGTCATAACCTATAGTTAGTGTTCACTGTCGACGGGTCCTTTTGTCTTTATTCCATGTAAGACTCCACAAACGCTTGGGCCCGTTAAGGCGTCTCCGCTTACCGTCTCTTTTGCTGAAAGACGAGGATTAATGTGGAATTAAACGCTTACTTTCGAATTAGGATGGTGTTAGCTGGAGACGTACTTAGACTCAGGAACTGCATCTGTTTCATGGGGACCAAAAGTACTGTTAAAAAGTTTTCATTAACATCATCAATACTGTCGTATCAAGGAACACAGTTAGTTACGGCAGATCAGTTTTATCTATGTGTTCACTAGTTTAATTTATTTCGATTTGTACATGTCGTGAAGCTTGACCATGTACGCGCGAGAAAAACTGGTTATGGAGTTCCGTACGCCATTTCCATATCTACAGTATACTAACGTCCACTAATGGCTGAAGCGCTGCTTTTCGCGTCGTCACGGTTTCTGGCTACCTACACTGTAGCCTAGGAGCGGTTAATGGAAAACAGAGAGTACGGGAAAGTGAAATTCACGAGAAACTATTCGGCTAATGAATATGAATAAAAGAGCGGATAGGATTGCACCAATGGTTACGTGATGTTGACGCTGTGGTGGTGGCAATGGGTCAGATAACTCACTGCCGTAAAACCGCAGGCTGCACGAATCCGTGTGCTTGATGCCTTTTGTTGTGTTCTTCATTCATAAGTCTCCAACTTTGCGCGATAGTTCGATGCACGTATGTTTCAGTGGTCAATCTCCTGACACGTGAAACATTTCACTGTATTGAAAGTCGTTATTGGCCCCGAGTAGCCCAGTGGTCAACGTCGCGGGTTTTGACGACTCGGGCTCGAACCCGACCCCGCATCTCGACTGCTCTTGGCTTGGATAACCTGACAGTATTTCAGTCCTCGTGTTTCACTCGGGTGACATGGCAGATGTCAGATTAAGTGCCTAAACCTGTACTCGTGTTTCATTAAAAAAAGCAGACTTAAGAAGATGAAATAGTAGTTACTGCCACCGCTGTCAAAAGCCCCACGCGAGCAAATTATTGTCCATTCAAGCTGCCATAAAAGTCCAAAGAATCTGAGAACCCCTAAGTACATTACAGTTGTGCTTTTTTTATCAATTATGTTCCAAGAAAAGACTACGCAAGTGCTTTAGGTGGTACCCACTGTCGATTGTGTATCACCGGCCATAGTACTGCGTGCTCCATTGGTCTTACTCCTTTTCAAGCGTACGTGCCCCGTATGACTTGTCCGGTATGTGTACTGTTTATGTTTGCTATTCAGAGAAAATCATGTGAGAGATTTCATAGTTGGAGGACTCGTCTTTGTTATCTTATCCGTGTGCTCCTGTGGTAGGCCCATTGAAGGTTAGTCAACAGTCCAAACTTCGCTGAGTTCTATCTTACGGCGTAGCATTGGTCCTCTTTGGTGCTGTCTTGTCGTGAAACGCATCTATCGATGTAAAAATCTAATATTCACGAAATAGACTGATTACCTGCACGTCAACGGTTTTATACGTCCTTCAAACCTCGATTATCGGTAACAACGGATCGTCAGCTTTTGGAACTTGTGAACCCATCTATTGCAGAAGGATCACCACGTTTTCCTCTTTCGTTAACCTATAACTTCTCTCTTTCGTTTCAGCCATCTGTTTATTGTGTTCTTTAATGCATAACCTGAATTCATGGCAAATACTTGAAATCGAATTCCTACACCAGGCTTGTCCAAAATTAGACCCTAATTTATGTTTCGAATTCTCAGAGTCTTGCAGAACCGGTTCATTCTGGATCAATATATCGTTGCCCGAATCGGGCCTATGGCTATGCGGACCTGCTACTAAAGAACCCCCAAGAAACAATGTGGTTGTGGAAGAGTCTCCTGAACGGTGCATCTATCGAATCACGCACATACCTCCCATAATTATGAATTTCTCACTACCTCCTGCTTATCCCGGTCGGGTCACGGCGCCTATTGNCCTAGATTCCTGTTGGATGCCACAATCAATGTTATTTCACTTGACCGAATGTTTGAAGCATGTGATCGCTTCCAATCCCGGTGAACTCATCTTATGGTCTTTGGTCGAGTTTCTCAGAAACGAATCTCTTCCTGTTATATTCGGTTGTACTAACACAACTAAACGCGGACCTTTACACATCAATCTATATGACTATTTTGCCAAATACCACAAGGAACTACCGTTTTCCATCACACAATGCACTGCATTTTTTGTCGCGCATAATGATGATTGCTTGGACCTTGAGTACGACTCCGCCCGATGGGAGTGTCCCGTTTGCTTCACAACCAAACCGGGTACCAAATTCTTTCGATTTCGCACTTGTAAGCATCGCACTTGTATGAGATGTGTTCGCCAGGGCTTCATTTGCGCGCTGAAAGATGGCCTGATGGAACAAAAGATGGCCTGTCTCTTGTGTGGTTTGGAAGTCGAACCCAATGAGGTAATTAACTGCAAGATGTTTGGAACCGATGAAGTGTTAATTGTTTCAGAGAGGGATTTGGTAAACAATCGGTGAATTTATTGGTGGGTACGAAGGTTTATGTCGGTCAAACAGCCAGGGAGTTGCACACTACAATCGGTGAGCATAAGGAGTTCGTCAACATGCCACCAATATCGAGCGATAGTAAAGACTCGGCAATGGCAAGGCGCATAAAGGATACGGAATAGATTTGGAAGATGCGGAAGTTTTTCGGCAAGGACGTCAATTCATATCACAGCGCTTGGGGGTCGAGGCGGTGGAAATCGCTATACACCCCGGCGTGAATAAAACAGAGGGTGTTGAGCTGGCTTGAGTGCGGGGAGTGTTTCCAGATCAGCCGAGATGACACGATGCGGTGTGCAGTTATCGGTGGAACGCCCTTGGTCTAAAGTACGATATCCGAAGAGAGTACTAAGAGCATAGTCCCCCCACCCCAACTTCAATCCCATTGTCTTAGAACGCCTTAACTCACAAAGGCAAGCAAAATGTGTTGTCAATATCCCAGAGGAATAGTCCATTAAGTTCACCTAGACCGGAAAGGCAAGGCTTGGGAATCCGGATTCGTCTTGGAGACGGTCCCTCCTGAAGTCTATCATAAGTTTCAGTTATCCACACTAATTGACCAACGAGAACTTCTTTCCCTAGATTCCTGTTGGATGCCACAATCAATGTTATTTCACTTGACCGAATGTTTGAAGCATGTGATCGCTTCCAATCCCGGTGAACTCATCTTATGGTCTTTGGTCGAGTTTCTCAGAAACGAATCTCTTCCTGTTATATTCGGTTGTACTAACACAACTAAACGCGGACCTTTACACATCAATCTATATGACTATTTTGCCAAATACCACAAGGAACTACCGTTTTCCATCACACAATGCACTGCATTTTTTGTCGCGCATAATGATGATTGCTTGGACCTTGAGTACGACTCCGCCCGATGGGAGTGTCCCGTTTGCTTCACAACCAAACCGGGTACCAAATTCTTTCGATTTCGCACTTGTAAGCATCGCACTTGTATGAGATGTGTTCGCCAGGGCTTCATTTGCGCGCTGAAAGATGGCCTGATGGAACAAAAGATGGCCTGTCTCTTGTGTGGTTTGGAAGTCGAACCCAATGAGGTAATTAACTGCAAGATGTTTGGAACCGATGAAGTGTTAATTGTTTCAGAGAGGGATTTGGTAAACAATCGGTGAATTTATTGGTGGGTACGAAGGTTTATGTCGGTCAAACAGCCAGGGAGTTGCACACTACAATCGGTGAGCATAAGGAGTTCGTCAACATGCCACCAATATCGAGCGATAGTAAAGACTCGGCAATGGCAAGGCGCATAAAGGATACGGAATAGATTTGGAAGATGCGGAAGTTTTTCGGCAAGGACGTCAATTCATATCACAGCGCTTGGGGGTCGAGGCGGTGGAAATCGCTATACACCCCGGCGTGAATAAAACAGAGGGTGTTGAGCTGGCTTGAGTGCGGGGAGTGTTTCCAGATCAGCCGAGATGACACGATGCGGTGTGCAGTTATCGGTGGAACGCCCTTGGTCTAAAGTACGATATCCGAAGAGAGTACTAAGAGCATAGTCCCCCCACCCCAACTTCAATCCCATTGTCTTAGAACGCCTTAACTCACAAAGGCAAGCAAAATGTGTTGTCAATATCCCAGAGGAATAGTCCATTAAGTTCACCTAGACCGGAAAGGCAAGGCTTGGGAATCCGGATTCGTCTTGGAGACGGTCCCTCCTGAAGTCTATCATAAGTTTCAGTTATCCACACTAATTGACCAACGAGAACTTCTGGCCGAAATCCAACTCTGATTAGGTCGGTTGGTCATAAGAAATCTCACCGATTGGCTCTCTGACTGCCTTAGAACTCGAAACGTTGCCCAGCAATAAAGCCGCCGATTGTATACCAAACCACTGAAACAAGGTAACATTTTCTCATTGTTTGTGTATACTGTGCGAAGCGTTGCTTTTTTCTGCATCCGCTCAAAGTGAAACCTTCAGATTATCTACCCGTACCATTTCATGCAGCCTGTCACTAGTTTTATGTTCCCCCCCCTCATTTGGGTGCGTACACTTCATACGCGTCATATTATGCGTTGCTTACTTCTGCTTGTCGAGTCCAAGTTCAGGATCGATGAAGTGGCTTTCATATCGTACCGCGCTCCATCAGCACGCACTGTAGTGCTTCGGACGTCTCATTTGAAGGAAATAAAATTTCTTACGAATATGGGGAACAGCTATCTCGACTGAGATGTCTTGCAGGTTTGGATGTTTTATGTTTACCGACAGCGAGGGGATCAGGAATCGATTGTCTTGATAGCGTTGCTCCACGGTATACACCATATGTGTGCCTTATCAATGATGGTCGATCGTTGTTTTCTTAATCAACCTTACTCAAATGGACTACAAGCATCCGAACGTCAACTTTGTACCTCTGGGAAAGTAGATATTGATGTCTTGAAGTAATTAATGAGGAAAAAGTGACTGGATATTGATGACTGTCCTCACACTTTTCACACGTGAAAGTTCCTCTCCTCACAAAGGACACATTAAGCAGTACATTCAATTTTTGTCATTAGGCGATTAGCTGTGCTTGAAAGTTCTATTTTTGGGCCTGTTCACGCCCTTGTCCGCCAGCCTGAATCTTCCAGCTGCACGAGATGGTTCTTGGAGTGTCTGTCCCTGAAGGTGACGATTCGACCACTCAACGAGGGGTCGTCTAACCGTTCGCAACCGTGCATAGCGATCCGTTGGTAATATAATTTGCTCTCTTGGAACCCTACTCCATTTAATTCTTAACTTGATAGGGATCTCAAGCTACTCGAAGATTAATGACTGCTAATCACAATTGTCTGGCTACTCAGTGACGACGAACCCTGGGCCCAGATAAATGTTGAAATTGCTGAAACCTGAGACTCGATGGTCCTTCCTGTTCAACATTATGCTTACATTCCTTGGCATAATTTGTAGCACACGGGTGACTCGAGATTCTCTAGGGGAAAAAACGGAGTGAATGCAGCCGAGAGATTCATCTGAGGTTCTGCTGAATCTGCCATCAACATCAGAGTACTTTTCAGTTGTGTGCAATTCGGTCAAGTGAAACATAAGGTTGACAGAAACTCGGATACTGCGCCTACGTGATGAGTCCAATGAGAGGCGAAGCCAACAGTCGGTCGCGCACAACCGTCCCATATCCCTTATGTCCAACGATAACTGTCTGACGAAGTTGTTGGTTGGTCAGAACTAGTAGTATCACAAAATACTGATTTGCTTAACTTACAGGGGCTTCAAGGAAGTCGTGTTCGATTAATTTTGATGCTTTTATTAAGATGTTTACAGAATTGCTATGTAAAAACTGCTGTTCTCAGAGGTTGAGACGAGATTCTAGGACTCTCGGTAGTTTATCCAGGCAAGCTAACACACTATGTAGTCAGCTCGAAAACGTTTTTTGGTTTCCTAATCCTGCTGTCCAACTCTTCTCTGCGCTTAGGCCCGTCAGGTGCTTCCGCCAACTGAGTACGATCGGTATGAAAGATTGCTCCTAAACCGAGCACTTAATCGAATGTCAGACATTGCATTCTGTCCGCGCCCTGGGTGCAATAACAATCCTGTGATCCTTGATTACAAAGACTTGGGACGGTGTACGATATGTGAAATGGCGTTTTGCCCACGGTGCAACTGTGTTTCTCATGGAATGCTGAAGTGCCCTAAGAGAAGTTCAGAATCGGACGACGGTACGCCGTATCTTCATTTTCCAGTGTTTTACAGGATGTTCAAAATTACTTTTTCATACTTTTTTTGGGTCATGTGGGGTATAAGCTAAGCGGACTGGCAGTGCTAACGTATCAATAATCCACAACTGCAGAGCTTAACTAGACCTCGTTGCATCGTGTTGGGTGCCAGTGGCAAAATGTTCCTAGTCAACCGGCGGAATCCACCGTAATTCTTAGCTTGTCACCCTGCCACATGCGATCGATGGGCTGCTTAGGTTGTAGTGGTGGCTTTTCCTTCTCTCGTGTTACAGTCATCAGAAGTCGACAGCAATTTCAGGACGGATTATACACAGACCTATGTGGTACATTATATGTATTCTTACGACATTCCCCTTACTCAGTTATACACCGTTTTGTAGGAATTCTAAGTTCTTTTCCACTCGAATCTACTGATTCGATAGGTCACTGAACACAGAATCTGGGCATACTTGTAACATTGAGTACCACTAGTAGATAGACTGGAGTAATCGCACATGTGCACACAGACACGATCTCACGAATTGAAACCTCTACTACTCATAGCAGCAGGTTAGTCTACTGGCAAATGTAGGTCAGTCGCAAATCCACTGCTTTTGTCGCGCATCTTGTCGGTGTATTAAAAGCCGTTTCGAGAATTAGAAAGTGTTTCATATTCGGTCCGAGGTTTTTTTTCCTTCAATGGGGAAGAAACTCTCCGTCGCACGACTTGTCTGATCGGGAGGAACCAGTAGTGTTCACAAAACGGTTGACTTAGTTGATATTGATATTGGTAGCGCCCAACTAATTTTAGTCTGAATGGCTCCTTATGAACTCCGGTCAGTGCAAGTGCGTGTGATAAGTCATCATACCAAAACAACCTTTTAGAATTAAACATTTATTTGTAAATTAAGACGATTTGAAAGGGATACGCATCTGAATCTCTCGTTTATAGAATTTGTCAACTGAATGTTTTAAACAGATATTCAAGATGTAGACATATTTTCCGCGAAATGACTGCTTAAAAGATCGATAACAACTTACTAGCAGTAGTAAAGGAAATAAAAACTTCGATGTTGTTTCAGCTGAAAAATGAAGTGACTTTTTTGCAGCACATGATTGGAGCGAATTATTGACCAGAGCGTCAGCTGGAACTGTCATCAACACTAAGTATGCTTCATGGAAATTCAATAAATAGATCTGTCTGGTGAGTTTATAAAATGAGCGCAAGAGTTCTCATCAACCATGTGGATAGGGTCATACCTAGGTTGCAAAGCTTATTTCCAAAGAAATATGTTTCTGTCAACCTTTTACACAGGTTTCATATTGTGAATCCCACCCAATTTTGATGAACAGTTAGTTTCACCTAGTCGAATTTGACCTGGTAACTTCGTTTTAAGTCCTGGAAAGCAAATTTCCTGCCCGGCTCTCGCAACGCGCTCGTTATTCTGCACTGTTACTGCAGAATCGCTAGGTCCTTGTGTAGGCTATTCTTTGGATTGAAGGTAGAAGAGCGATGTAACCAAAAGAAGCCGGTAAACCAATCAGTTACTTGGTGTTCTTTGAGGTTAAATGGCACAAACTGGTTATGACGTTTTCAATCAGCTGGAAAATGTTTGCGACTGATCGAGAAGTCATCGTTTTAGAAGACCTTGGTATAGGGATTGTTTACGAAGCCTTTCTTAAACGTGGGTTGGCAGGTTGATCAATGTGGACAGTTTCCGTGCACTGTAGAAAAGACGGTTCAGTGAACAGGTCGGCTACAAACCGAGTGTGGAAGAGATACGTGAGTTTGAATCCTGTCGGTCGTCGATTCAATGGAGAAATTGATTATACAATGAACTTAACATATGAAATTGCTCAACGTTTCGGGCGCCGAGATTTGGACTTTGTCTAAGAGTAAGGCGTTTTGCTTTCGGTTATTTGTGTTTTGACCGAATCCACTTTCGGAGATCAAGACACCGGTTGAGGCACTTGGTATTTTGTGATACAATATTTAAAATGCTGCGTTTTCGTTGTATTGAAGCCCATTTTGCTTATGAACCCAACCCAAGGCGGGGTCGAATTTATTTATAGTAGGTCGCATAATGTTGCTTATTAAGTTGAGCTACCCTGCTATCGCATCGTAGGTATTACCAATCGACAGGTATTTTGGGTCATCGCGCCCCAAATTACTTCCGATCAATCCCCCTGTAAAGTAACATTGCCTTTTTCTCATTGTTCTGTATGTCTCTTTGTAACTGTCACGTCAGACCCATTCAGTCCATTTTGCCTAACTGGGTTACTGCAACTAATCTGGAGCGAGTGAATCACAGCCACCCCTTTGCAAACTTTTAAATAACTATAAAACTAAATCATTCAACCGTAGCACCCTTTCGGTGCCTAGCTGCCAAGCCAACGGAAATAGGCACGATGGCTGGGATACTTCCATGTTCCCCAAGCCTAGACAGGTTCAAACCACGGAACTCCCGGTCCGTAAGAGGGCGCCTTAACCACTGAGCTATATCGGACCCAAAACTTCTAAACGGCCGCTTCAAATCACTAGTGATTCCATTTTCAGAACTGTTCTGGACAATGACCCCGAAATGCTGTGCGCCTTATAGTTACCTGAAAATGAACGGGTTCTTTTCGGTTTGACTATGGGGGTTTTCGTGATAAACTCGCTCTCCAAAGACTCCAATCAAGATCGTGCACTGAAATGCGGTCGATGGATGTATTAGTAAAAGACGTCCCGGAAAGAAGCATACCGAGCATTCGATCAATGTCATGTCACTTTGCATGGCACTTTGGTTTTTATGGTAGACTTACCCGAATCTTTCGTTTATCGTGTTCTGCAACTGAATTTCTTGAAGAGTTCCCAGCAAACTTATTAGTAGTGTTCTACGTTCTATCTAGTAGGTTTGACTGGATTGAGCACAGCCCTGAATACAGCAACATATCCATATCAGTTTGATTCTGAAGGCCCGTGGAAAGCCCAAACGAAATGTTCGTATACCTTTCAAATTCTTGAAACTACTGAGACCCGGAAACCTAGATGATAAAAGAAGCTTTTTAGCGTACCCTCTGGAATGCTGGAAGAAAGAACAGAAGGTGTATCATCTAGTAGCACTTTTATTCCACTGTATATTCTACTGAAACCAGTCTTCCGAGTCCTGATGACGACTTTGAAATCTTACTCGGCCACATCCTGCATGAACATTCCAACTTGATAAGGCCTATCACAACAGAGCAGTGGATGCACCGAGCATGAACCGGCTAATTTCAAAGGCCGCTCACCTGTCAGGCTACCCAACGCAGACCTAGTTGTGCTAGCAGAAGCGAGGGAATCACTTATACGACGGATCCAGACACAGCCCAGTTGGTCGTTCCGATAAAACAAGTCCGTTGGTGATTGAATGTCACAGTTTGCAAATATCTGTTGATGCTTAAATATGATGGAACGACTGGTAATTGGAAAGAATACGCCAAATCTGTCTGGTTTATTCGATATAAGAGTGATGCACCAAAGGTCCAACTTCAGCGGCATGAGTTGCTCGTCGACGGTCAACCAAAAGCCAGTAGTTAGTTGTATAAGTTCGAATGTCACACAATAGACTCCACTGATTTGTAACCAAATGTGTATACGTATCATCGAACAGAAAACGTTGCCTGATCAGTAAAAACGATCTCTTGACACCTATCCGCGAGACGCTTGAACCGAGAACCAGTCACATTACAAAAAATGAACAGTCATGCTTCCTGTGGGGCAGACTGCTTAGTGGAATCCGATGACAACCACGAATTCATCTGCTAATACTATACTGCAACACTGCGAAAAATTTCATCCACTGGTAGTTTCAGTAAGTCCAATAAAGTGTATATGCTAGTTGCACGTTTCTTTTCGACCCGCAAATAATTCGAAAGCGTTCTCGGATATCCGACTGATCGTTTGGTATAGACTTCCGTCACTCAAGCTCATCTACCAAGACGGTTGTTTCAGAGTTCCCAGCTTGGCGATGGTGGGCGCCGACCCACTGAATCCCGAGGTACATCAGGGTATCCAAGCGACTAGTTCAGGGGTTACATGTCTCAACACAAGCCATGTGCACATGTAGGTGCACTCAGATCCAGCTTACTCGTCACACTTGATCTCACAAGCCAACTCTCGATAGCTAACAGTGGTAGGCCATACCAGTAGGTGAACGAATCACCGTGTCGCCTCTGTAGGGCGAATGTAAGCTGGAGCTCTCCATACAAGGACAGGGCCTTTGTGCACAAGCTACAGTCAGGCTTTGACAAATTAGTCAATAGTCCATAGGGTGTTTTGGTGGCTTTTATATAGCCAAAGCCCACTGAGGAACCGCATAGTTTAACGAAGTAGCTACCTCACGCAACACAAGCTGTTCAGCCGAATGAAATAAAACTTGGAACGCTTGTGTAAGACTAGATTTCGTAAAAAGTCGCGCACACCCAAGCATCGAACCTCAGATAGAAGAAACTTACATAGGTTTAACCGAAAACATTAATATCTCTGGTGCTAAACCGATGGCCCGTGAACTGCTCGGTCTATCAAATGTTTGTACCTAACCGTAGAATGAGTCACGTTTTTCGTGGAATAAGGCGCTGACTCCGGATCTTTGCCTACTCACTGACTGTTTTAGAAGAGAAACGAATCGATGCTGAAGAGAGCGCAACTCAGAAATATTTGAAGGAGAATTCCAAACGTTGTCCGGGATGTGGTGCTCATGTTTTGGTAAGTCAAATTTTAGATGACTTGATAGCTGCTGTTTTTTGTCCGGTTTGCGAATCGCTTCCTATGAAGTCACCGCAAAGCAGTGGTGACCGTAATCCTTCACAGGGCACTAGGTTCAGTGTTCACTTCATAACGGACCCATTTTTCCACTTGCACAGGTTGATAGGCTTCGGTAATATCAGTTAAGCCGATTATTTCCAAACTTTTCCGTAAACCTGACCCCCTTTGATTTTTAGACAGCTGAACCACGTATTTCGCGGTGAATGTTCTTCAGCTTCAATACCCATACGCCGACACATCGAAGAGGGATTTCTCGAGAGGGAGTGTTGCATAGAATACAAATTGCTACTTATCCCTCAATTATTTCTAGATTTCCCAGTTTGGTTCCCCAATTTGGGATAAAATTAATAGTGCCAGCAACGAGACTGTTTGAATTTCTGGCGACATTGAACTCTGAACTTGAAACCACGCCTGATGTTCCAAGTAAGTGGGGGATGCGGACGTGCAGTTCACCTCTTCTAACCCAGTGATAAAATTCACATGAAAAGTTCACCTTCCTAGTGCATTCCAACTCTCCGTTTTCAGCCCATTGCTGGTTTGGTTTACATGTTATATACTTTCCTAGCCAATGGCTGCAAATTTTGTTAAGGCAGCCTTTTGTACACGACACATACGCACGCACGTAATACATTTCTCTCTTAACTTCAGAAAAACGAGGGATGCAACAAAATGACCTGTTCAAACTGCCACTCCTACTTTTGTTGGCTCTGTGGGGTATCCATTTTGGACCGTAGGAATCCCTATTCACACTTTGGCCCAGATAGTACTTGCGCAGGACGGTTATTTCTCATAACCTAATATCACATTGTTTAGCTGACTACGCCCCGTCAATCTGCAACGTGATTTTTTAATGAGTAACTTTTACTGATATCGTGTGCGGTTTGCACAGTAACTTGTTTCAGCCTTCATTCCGGATTCACACCTGTATTTTGTATACATTTCATTCATATAGACATTTTCACGATGGGGCGTTCTCAAAACGCTATGGGACATCCAACGAAATGAGGATTTCGTACGTTTATGGTGCGCATTTACTGAGTACACCAGAGAACGCACAACACCCCCATACATTTCATTTCTCAGTGCTATACATCGACCAGCCTCGTGTTTGATGGATACGACCCAGGGGCGGTTTGTCGATGACTTGGCATTGGGTTACCTGAGTTGCGTTGGCAACTGCCGTTTCCTCAGATTGGGAGACAAGACAAAGCAACAGTTAGTGACCCTGACGGATATGGCTGTGTTGCATCAAAGCTATCGCCTTCACTGCGTAGCTCTCACACCGGAAAAACACAACCATATGACGTCAGTGATCTGATTAGGCCATCTTCTCCAACGCATAGCTTTCATTCCCTTATTTTCCTTATGTTCGGTGAATGAACATGAAGCAGCTGGAACCACTGCACTTCAACGCACGGTTTGTGAGCTGAAAAATTGGACCGATCCATCTCAAGAGCTCACTTACAGAAGCGAGTCGCTCAAATAAATGAACGACATGCTGAGATCCGATATCTTTACTGCAGTAAGCAGAAACCGTAACTTCGCATCTCAAAGAGCAAACGTCTTCGAGAGGCAAGCGGTTTTGCTGGATCCAGATAAGATCCGATTTAGGGAGAAACCACTGTAGAGTAGCATAGTTGATCACAGATTTTTACTAGCATGTATTCCGCATCAAAGGGATCACGGTTCAACAAACGTGGGGTTCAATGTTCTTTTCAAGTCATTCAGGGATGAGATCAGCTCGATTGGGCGGGGTGACCTTCAACCGTTAGCAAACGAGAAATTCGGGCCTGCGTGCTGAGTTCGGATCTCTCTATGTTTGCTGTGCTGTTTGGACCTAGGGGATCCACATTTGGGAGCAGTGATTTCGTCGACAAAGACTGAGTTTACGCAGTCCAACGGCGACTGCTTCGGTTACAGATAGGTACGCGATTATATGGATTTGACTCCGTTGACGACAGTCTCAATTCACTTCAATTTATCAACTATAAACCGTGTACCATAGGCACATTGGTTCCAGCTGCTACAGTTTCAATCACCGGAAAATGGGAGTGCGGGCCATACAGCCCGGCCTTGGAAGCGATGACATGTTCAGTTTGTTCGGAAACTGGGTAGCTACGCATTGAAGGCGACAGCTTTGATGCACGAGCGCTACTGACTGCGCGATTGGGCCATTCCTGGGGGCGCCATTAGCCATTGGTCCCCACCCTGGGAGGCGGCAGTTGTCGACCCAACTAAGTTTAATGGTTAGTATTTTCATACTTGATTGCCAGGTCATACATTGTCAAACTCTCGGTCGCTTCCATTTCTGCTCTTCGCCCATCGACACTGCAGACGAACTGAGGTTAGAGTCAAGGAGGTATCAATGACTTTCGGTGCGGATAAACAAGTGGCATTTCTAGTCAAAGGGTAGAGGTTTTCACTTCACAAACCGGGAACGAAGAGTGGCACAAGGAAACGAATTAGTGGCTTCGTAACTTCTGCGATCCAGCCAGTCCGTCTGAATATCATTTCTGAATTGCAGCTTAAGACATGAAGACGTACTTACTGGGATGATGTCAGGTTGTCGTTGGTGACATTCAACCCGCTGGTCAACTCGTTGACACATCAAACCTGTCTATCCATAGTTCCCTACGAACTCTAGCGTCTACCGATATCGCAAAGAAAATTCGATTAATCTAGTATGAGTACACCCATTTGCTGTCTTGATGAAAGGGTTTTCTGTGCAATCATAATACAGCCGTGTTTCGGCTGGAGGAACAAAAGGCATGACCGGACGTGCTTAGACTTTCTTATGTGGTAGTTCGAACCCAACCTCAGCATCTCGACTACTCCTGCCTGAGTTTGAGCAACCTGTTAGTATTCCAGCCCTCATGCCTTCTTCCGTTGGCTAGGCAGTTAGATACAATCCCGACAGATGTCGGTCAACACGGGCCGACAGCTGATCCCATCGTGATCCAGAAGTCGAATGACGTTTCTTAATAAATAGGATGTGTTGTTGAGGATAGTATTTTAGCGTGCATGATTTGGGTGGATAAATATGGACCTTATTCAGGGTTGCGTGTAGTGCAGTTTCCTGCCTGCATTGTAAGACTCGAATTCAGACTTAAGGTTCACACACATTGGAAGCATAAGATATACAACAGTAAACAATGGGTAAAGTAACCACATCCGTTTTACTTGGTTTTTATCTGGGGGGTGCCTGATTTACGTCTTTAGTTTTTCTAAACTTGGATGACTGAATTCGGTGTAATTCTCCGTCTAACCAGCCGCCAACTCATTCAGACAGTTTGATCACCAATCTCAATCAGTCTTTACTCGTGCTATCATCATTGTTGACGGCAACATCAGAGAACATTGGTACTTCACTGCCACACAATCATGCCAATTTATTTGAACAAATCCCTTATATAGAGGGTCGAAAAATGGGACAACGAAGGGAACCTAGGGCTAGCCCATCACAAGGTGCCTACCACTTCTACGAGAATGTTTTGCGGTCCATTGATGTCTTGTGGATGCATCCGAAAAGTACTGGTTAAACTCCACTAGTTGACAAATTCTCACATAACCACTCGGCAAAAATAACAGGTTCTCATCCCTACTATGGGCAGTCTATTCACAAGGATCAGCATATCCATGCCAAATTCAGAGTGGTGAAAGCAAAGAGATGGTTAATCATTGACTTGCCAGAGGGATATGAAGATGTCTAAGAAGAGTCTTGGTACTGTCCGTGCGACTCGTCTTCCAGGATTGGGTCCGCGTGACCTCCTCTCCTCCAGCGCATGGTTGGAGACGCTGCAAGATATGACCGCCAATCGATGTCAACGGTGTTCTTGTTGTCCGTTTCTATCTAGTGTGCAGGCACATCGGAATGACTGTAGTAAGCTAGCAAGCACTATGTCCCTTCTTCATTCACTTTTATTCTCTTCTGCCTTCAAATAAATCATGGTTGTATGGGAACGAAGCATCAGCGTTGAACACAGATGCTGTACTGTCGATGATGATGTCTTTGAGGCTGTCCCACATGGTACTGGGAAGAGCATTTGTTGCCGTCAAATCTGGGAACCTTTACTGTCGACTGCACAACTAGTCAGTCCCCTTTAAGTACGACAGATGTGGAGCAATTTAGAAAGTTCTCTCTACGGATGGTTTGATCACCCTGAGTAATTCGAATACTCATCCAATGTGCCTCGGGTTACTTTCTTGGTTATTCGGTCATTAACAAAATTCACCCGTGTTGCAATTGTTTCACGATAAGTTGATTCCGTAAAACGGATTTACTGTGAATATTCATGCAACTGAATGACACTAATCACTGTTGCAATTGCAAAGCTCCAACAAAGTCGATTAAATTTACTTCAGCATTATTTTTATCACCATAATACACCAGCAGGCTTAACTAGTGGATTCGTACGACCCTGAGTTAACCGATGGATTTTCCTAGCGATGTTGTGGTCACGCTGTGCACACGGCAGTCAGAGGAGACCTCCATCTGTTTGCCATTGTTGCTAGGTGCCAGGTACTCAGTTAACACTAATTTTGTAGGTGAACACCGCCCATTAAAATGGAACAAGCTCTAAGCTGTGGTTATTCGCTTGGAAATGAAATGAAAGTGCTGTAAACAGCGTATCGACACTGGAATGTCACAGTCCAATATGACCCTGTTCATTCAGTGGTTTTTGCTGAGGAAAACTCGTCACGTCTAGGTAAGAAGCGCTCCAAATGGCTGGGAATCGGTTTGAATAGGTAAGGCGATCATATATAGGATAAGAGGATTAAAAACTTATCCACGATGCAAAAATCAATGGTCATTGTGGTTACCATATGACAAATACATCCGTATGAAAACATAAATGGATAGGAACACTAGAAGTTGGAGATCGCTCTATTGAGTGACTTTCATGTATATACAGCTAGTCAATCGACAATGTCATCTGAATCATACATCTGTCAGTGATTCTAAAAGATTCGACAATTGCAACCGGTTGCAGATGAAGAGCAGCTGATTGCGAGTTTCAGTAGAGGCATCATTGAGTACACAATTCACGAACGCTCCTCTGAGGTCTACCTTAGTATTACTATCCAGTGAAGTTATCCATCCCAGATCTTCACTGTACCAGGAACCCAGGGTAACCAGATCCTCCGATGAGGAAGTTGAAGTCTACAGAGGAGAAGCAAGAAAGCAGATAAACGTTTAAAATCTGTTCCATGAAAATTCGCTTTGAAACCGAGCATCGATTCCATCCTCTATCTCATAGTTAACAAAGAAACAGGATACACATATTGAGGTACAACACCGTTTCCCCCTTGATGGAGAAACCAATCCTTAGAAGAGACCACCTCAAGTTGGTCTTGTGAAGCGCGCTTTTTTCAAAGGAGACTATTTTTACCTGAACCTTTGAGGTAGCTCATCTAGGTACGGAGGGCCATTTAGTGACCACCTCTATAGCATTAACTGAGATTTCTGTGAGTGCTGATTCCAAAACCCTACGAGTAACCAAAAATTACCCAGCGGGCTTCACGCATCCATGGCGTTACTTTAGTGGGAAGTCTTGGTATGTGGTGAACCAACTAACACAATCAAGACAGTTACTGGGCAGTAGTTTGAGGCTCTGAGTAAATCAACCACATCGCCCAAGAGTGAATACGTTGTATGTTAAAGCATGGTAAACCAGGCGCGTCCAGCATTCGATGTTGAGGGCCTCGCTCTGCATGTCAGATGTATGTATGGCTGCTGAACTCTAATAAAAGCGCAAATTCAGTGTTACACCAAAACAGGTCAAGAAAGTTTCTTATAACTGGATGAATAGTGGTTAGTTAGTCAATTCACAAAGGAAACTATTTGGACACCGAACTGTACCATCAGGTCTTTCTCACGTCAGACCCACGCAGCGCACAAAGAAAAAATGTCATTGAAATTCAATGAAACTGGAGTATCTTAAGTCTCGACTGTCATAGGTGAAGGCAAATCAGAAGCTTCCGGAACCGAAGAGAGTGAACAAGAAAGGATAAAACCAAAGATGTTAAAACGGGTCACAGAAAACTTACGCGAAGAACAGACTCAATGGTTCGAATCACGTCTTTGTATAGGATGTTCAGATCTGCCAAGATACCACGCACTATGGGTAAATCATTAAGTTGTGACTGACAACCCAATGTAACATGCAGCAAACACGGCAGAACAGTACGGTCTGACAGCAGGGGGTGAGGAAGAAGAAAAATAGATAACGCTTCATCAACGCCAGACACAAGGGCATTGGTCGAATCTTTGAGGACTTCAATCGAACAATGGATGGCTTACGAAGTGAACAGCGTAAGGTTTTCCGAAAAAAAGGACCAAGTATTATTATTATCCGATAACGGTAATTAAATCGGGTATTCTGTACCAAAAGTCCTTGCTCTGCCCCGAGGAGAATCTTTGGTTTGTGCCAAAATTGGAACTCGTCATCAGTTGATAGCTAGGGCGCACTTTTAACTGGCCAAAGCCGTTCTACGTAAAGAAAATTCTGCACAGAGAGATTCGAACTCAGCAAACGTGGATAATTCTGAAAGAGCAGATCATATGCAACCCTGACCCGGTGAGATGGTCTCCACTAGAAACACAACTAGCGCCCTGTCAAATGTTCAAACGACATAACTGCAATCGCTTGTCGCATACCTTGCGGGAAATCGCTATGCTCCATCCTATCATGAACCGTATTTGTACCTGCCCATTGAAGGCTATCTGATGTTAAGGCGATAAGATTCAGTATACAGCAATGACCAGTATCATTGGGGCGCCAAAGCGCTAGGTTAGTAAGTTGCTTAGATTTGGAACCAGAGCACTCACGCATTTAAGTGCTGCTCACCTACATATTTCAACCTGCACAGTTAGCAAGTAGAGGGTTACAACACGCTCTGGGAGCGGAAAAAATAAAGCGTTTGTGACATGTTTGCACGGAGCACTGAGAACAGAAACGGCAATCAGGACAACATGCACATCGAAAAACCAAACCTGATGAGAAGCAGGATGCGGCTTCCGGAAGTGGCATACTGGCCACAACGGCGTCCATTACTGGTATTATTGCACGAAGACTGTTGTAATAGGCCGAGAACGGAATCAGATGCGGCTCATCCTCGCAGACTTTGTGCAGGTAGATACCAAACGTGGGCAGCACTTTGTCAAACGACTGAACTGTTAAAAAAGGGTATATGTAAAGGACTCTAATAAGCGAACCTTGTGGAAGAGGTATACTTAAGCGGACAGACGAGAAGTGTGGAGAAACAGAACAGTAAAACCACTGGCTGGTACACACTAAACTGTACAGTCTAATTTTCAACCCCAACTTCGTGAGTTAAATTCTTTGACTACGTAGAGAGAATATGCGAACATATCAAGTCCAGCAGCGTAGAACAGGGCTGCTATTCCCCACCAATCTTCAACTTTGTCACCAATACAACGTTTGAAACTGCTACGCTTCCCCACACAAATCCATGGGTAGAAATATCCCCGGGTGAAAGGAAGAAGGTCTTTGCTGCGGAGTTCTTTATTAGAAAACACTAACTGAACAGTTACAGACTATTGGACAGGGAAGAAAAACTCTCATATACATCTTGTTTACAAAAACTGGATATCCACCTTCTCCTTGAACGCGTCTTCCTGAACTTTCCTGGATATTCATTGACTGTTACTCAAATGCAAACAAATGCTGCAAAGGGACTCCACAAATTCCGTAATAGATCTCACTTTTCAAGAGCCGCGGAGCGGATTTACGAGAAAACATGCCACTCCATGCCTCATCAGTAATATCCACAGTTACACGGGTAGTTAACTCCACCTAGCTCACATTCTCAGGTGTACAATCCATTTTGAATAGCGCGTCATTCAGCAGGACAGCATGGCATGCCTGTTACACGTACAGAGTAAAGGGCTTCATGTAGTCGACGTGGTGGATAAATTGCTGATTAAGTTTTCGGTGGACTAACTAAAGGCGAGACCAAATCGCGAATCGGAGATCCCTGAGCAACCTTTGCCAACCATTCACATCCCTTGCGACGGCGTGACATCAGTTTATCTGTCATGAACATAGCTTTCACTTCGACAGAGAGACCCACACTGCTTGTTGCATCAGAGAAGTGGCATCTACGCGCGGAAGATTTACGATTTTTTCGCCGTCGAATTAGCAACGCTGAAATACGCTGGTTACTTTTAGGAAATTCTCCGAGATGAACGAGCTATTAACATTCCGTAGGCTACGTGGGTCAGGCAGCATGATTCAAGCGGCCATGTACTAAGTGGAAATGACCAAGAAGTAGGGATTCTGTGACTTAGGGACGGAATACGAAAGTCCCTCATAGTGTGCTCAGTCGGGTCGATACCTGCCGTCTCTCTGAACGAGCGGTCCTCAAGGAGTCGAAATACAAAAGGCAACGGCAGTCAGTGACGCCTCTATACTAAAGCTATCGCTCTGATAAGTACCTCAACACTTTCCCAACTAGAGCGATTCAACGGCACTTAACCAACTAGACCGTCGCCTCCAATGCCGGACTGTGTCCCATGGTATCTCATCTGTCGGTTAACGAAACAGAAGCGGATGGAACCATTACATGTTTCATAGCTGAATAAATGAACTGAATCGAGAGCTGAAAAAATGTTGTGGTTAGAGGAGTGGAGGGAGAACCACTATGGCAGATCAATACATTTATGGAACAAGGACAAGTTTCGTCATTCTGTAAAAATTTGAAAAAAAAATCGTTCAGCCGCAACATCCTTCCGGTGCCTAGCTGTCGTGCCATCTGAAGGAAGAATGAGGGATGGGTTGCCCAAGCCTAGATAGGTGAAGTCGAGAGTCAGAGGTCGGGTTCGAACCACGGACCTTCCGGTCAGTGAAGTCACGCTCTAACCACTTGAGCCCCAAACAATTTCAAGTTAATCCTCAGAAGCACCCAGTTTTTGGTTCATTATGGCTTTAAACTGTTATATCTGACTGCTGTTCCCGCTCCAGTGCCTAGTGCCGGAAGAAGACTCTTCGATAAGGAACACAACAGCCTTATTCCGAATAAGCGAGTATGAGTGCGAAAGTACAATGGCCCCAAGCTATTTTACTGAAGGGACTGTCTGACCTTAGTCCAACGCTATCTCGTGCTGTCTGGCTTTGATACAAGGCTGTCACGCGCTGCATATTGAGAGGGCGTTGTCTGTCTGGTCAGCATTTATTGGAGTTGAAAGTCTCAGTAGATTTCGAGCATTCAGTGGTTACCTTCAGGAATCTGGCCTTCGTGATATCAACCTTGGTTGTTTGCACAAAACCATACACAACAGCTGTGTGTAGAAAAAACCATCGTAAGTTGTTTTGTCCTCATATTTGTTCAGCTGAGTAGCCCCAGCCCTAACTCTGAATAGATCACGAATGAGTCACGAATTGATGCATTCAGATGCTTCGTGTGGCTGGTATTAGCTTCGAACCCGTCTATCCTAATGCTGCTCGTAAAGCTGTTGTCGTAAGCATCCGTCACGTTGTGACAAACAGACAAACTGCCGAGCAATCGGATCAGGAAGAAGTTATGGTTTTTGTGAAGAAAAGTTCCCTCAAAAACCTGCAGCCATTTGCTTACTGTGAGAAGGCGAGAAAGGAGCTCTCAACATGGTAAGTTATCTATTCGCAACGTTACAAGGAGAGTTTCATCATAAGATTGATGGTCATCATAAACTGGTCACTCTATGGAAGCTCTGTATTTGCATCTTCGTGAGGAAGCAGCGAGTACAATCGCTTGCTGTCAACTAAGTCATTCCGAGAAGCGGGGTTAAAGGTCAACCCAGTGCATATCTACCCCAGCAGTCCTGTTGGCCCAGTGACCGATGTCATTTCGTGAGTTCGAAACAACTGAGTTATACTCGGTTGGGCAAAACAGTGGACGACAGAAGTCTCGTGTCATCTGACGAAAAATATGCTACTGTAAAATGGGATTCAAGACGTGTTGTGACAGAGTTGGTGGGAAACGGATACCATTGGTCGTTGAAATAAACGAAATATGAAAAATATGGAAGGTATGAAGCAAGTTAAATGGCTTCAATGCTAAAATGCTTTTTGAATATTGGTTCAAAAGCTTGAATAGTTACAAGCGACTCAATCCCATTGCGGTAGTGTATTCATACCCCTAAAGATGTCTCCTCATCTGTGAGGTTTGGTAGATTGGAGACTAGTAGAGATGCTGAAATAACCAACAAAACAACATCTTCTCAGGCACGTCCGATGAAAAGTCCGGACTTCCCAATATTTTCGAAGCAGCGCTACTCAAGTCTTAGGGTAGTTCTTCAGATTATACACCTTATCAATCTGGAAGGAAAGCACTAGCTGCATGAAAGAAGCAGTTTGAGTGATCATAGAAGGCTACAACGTTTTGAAAACCAACCACCCACTTAATAATAGAGCAATCATCGGAATAACTGTCTTCCTACAGTCAACAGATTGCAGACTTGTACCAAGTTAGCCACCAAGACGACGAAGAGCAAACAAGGTCAAAAAGTGAGTGGAAACGACAGCAGAACCACAAACCAGGAAAAACTACCGCTTCCAACAACAAGTTAGAGAGCAGTAGATTTACCCACACCATCATCATCAGAGACAGAAACATTAGTACAATCAATAAAGTTTATCTCATTATTTTTAAACCCTCGAATGGAGAGAGGAAAAGGGTGGATGAGGGAGAGGATCTGGTGATGAACTATGCCAAGCATTCTCAGGTGCCTACACCTCCAAGCGCTCAGACAATCTAGAAAGAAACTGACAACACGAACGCCAACAACATCGCTATTTCTTGGAATGTCTCTAGCCAAGTGCAGGAGAGGTCACGGAGACCCTATCTTGGAAGACGCACCGTACCAACAACACTCAAACTCTTCTTAAGCTCTTTCACACCCTTCTGCCAAATCATATGCTGTCCATCTTGTGGCTTCCGCCATTTTGAAGGAGAAACAGAACAAAACTCATCTCCGTAGACGGTGTTCCGTCATACATAGCACAGAGCCGAGCCCCTGTAGTTGGTGTTGCTGGATGTCTTCGATGAGTCAAGTACCTGATGTACAACCAAATACCCGTTTCCTAATTACCTCGTTATGTATTCGTAGGTGCCAGCCAACACCAGCAGTGCTTCTGAGGCACCGGTGGTAAAAAATGGACACCTCACATAATCTGTCCAAATAGGCCTTGTTTTGCAACCATGCAACAGTACCTTAATCCAGCCTGGTACACGCTGGCCGCTTTCTAAACAAAGTTATTATGAGGTGTGGAAGCTGAGATCCTCGAAGTTTACCACTCAAATGACCATGCTGTGAACCGCTTCCACTAAACCTCAGCTGGATCTCTATATACTGATGCAGTGTACGCCAAACCAACTTTGGTATTTGAGTGAGAACGTCAGAAGGCCATCATACCCAAAACCTTCCTGGAGATACATACGCCCTCCAGAATTAATGACGAGAGAGGTACCTAAAACTACGACCCAAACGCACAACACTAAAATGCATACGAGAAAACAGGTCCGAGTACTTGAACTTATGTGACCTTATCATCGGTCACGCTTTCAGCTCTCACTTCCACCAGTGGCCCTAAGTAGGTGGTCTCATTAGAAAGCGGTAATAGTTAGGCACAGTGCTTCAGTAAGCAGGTTAAATGATATTAGGATAGCCGAAGAGCTCGACTCTAAGTGACGCTGGATGGAGAACATATTACAAAGGATGCGGTTAATAGGGCGGCGAAAATCGGTGGTCATGATTGTGATTCTGAACAATGGCTCTTCTAAGCCCTCCTGCTGCATCGCAGATTGCACTTGGTTGGGAAAGAAGAGCACTTTGGAGCACAAGCCTTAGTGTTCTTATGGGACCCCACGGCTATAGTTTGTGAAGTCCCATCCCCAAAGCGGATAGGCACAGCCAGTTAGCACGACAAAACAGGGCCCCAGAAGTTAATCATTCTATTTCTCAGCCAGAAGGGCGCATACCGAAAAACTGTCACAAATCACGGCGAGCTATACGACTCACTTAATGCACTGATTCCAGTAATGTTCGAAGAGAATGTGTAGAACAATCTATTGATAATCTCCACCTCGTCTCCATGTAACCATCTGTAATTGGAAGGGTTATAAAAGGAAAAACGCACCTCATCTGGTGTTGCGCAACTAGAATTGCATCCATCAAGTCTAATCCACACCAAACTTCGGCTAAACTATCATCGCCTCGGGTAATAGCATCCAATAGGCGAATGGTAGCGATGAGTAAATGACCTATCTTTGCGGGCTTACATATGTCATGCCATAAGACATACCGTTGGTGGAGTTTTGAAGAATGAACAAAAGATGTTCGATAAACTCGGCTTGGAAACGGATAGCGTTTAACCATGTCGCACTCGATTCCTCAGACGCCAGGACGGTTTGCACCAACCTGGCAGAGGGAACACTGATAGAAATCAGATGTGTGGACAAACCTGCAAACTGCGGTCAAAGTGGGTGGATCACGCGAATAGAAAAGACCTAACGCACGGTTTCTGTGAAGAGTAAGGATGTTGAGCGAATCCTCCGGAAGCTTACATCAATAGTTCGTTGTCGGACATTTGCTGGCATACAGATGAGTTGCAGGCCATGTTTGTTAAAATACCCACACCAATTTCCTTCCAGTAAGTGAGGATAAGACACGACTTACCAGAAGACGAGGATACCGCTGACACAAGAGGACATCTGTCAGGATAGCAATCACACCGAACTCCTCAAGATAGGGGACAACATCACGGTTGACTGTCAAGTCCCAAAGACAGCATAACTCCTCCTCGATTCTGGGATCCAGTTCTTCCACGGCGTCATCGCTACCGAGGGGCTCGTCCCTGACAAGCTTGAGAAGATCCATTAGAAGTGAGAACAGCCATCGTTTGCTGTATGCTGTGTCACCAATGTTATCTATATTCTGTAGTTCTTCCGAGAAGTCCGGGGGAGGAGATGGGTTGCGAGCTGACATTGAGCAGCACCTCAATGCGCGATTCGCAAGAATCTGTCGGCCTGGAACACAAGAGTCGTATAAAAATAGAGAAGCGTCACAAACTTCAGTGGGCAGCTAGAGAGCCCAGTATGACATACATGAACTCGCTTAAGAAAATACATGGGTTTACAAAAACTGCTAGCGGGAAAACTGATTGAGAAGGCACCAACTGCTATTAGTATTGAAGGACAAGATGAGAACGTTAGCACTTCACGGAAGTACAGCCCCATAATGGAAAGAAAAATTGGGGGGAGAAAAGCTCTCGGACCCGCTTACACCTCCAACACCCAGTCAAGCAGGATGGAAACTGGTAGCATGGACTCCATTGACATCGGTTGGTCGCCACGTCATTCCGTGTCTCCACCCTGAAAGGTGAGGAGCATCATCATCATCATCAACAACAACAACAGCAACATCAACATCATCATCGACAGCACGACATCAGTGTTCAGCACCAACGCTTCGCTGTCGTAAGAGCAATAACAACACCAAAACTTTTCGCAGCATCCTTCATTCCCTTCTGTCATGTCAAATTCTGTTCACCTCCAGGTTTCCGCCACTCTGAATTAGGCATGGAAAACAGCGCATCTTGCCAAGCAATAAATCGGCATGCATAACACATGGCAGACAGACGTAGCCAGCATTATTTGAGTGGAATACCTGGTCATTTCATTCCAAATTCGCTAGGTCCATCCGACTTCGGCTATTGCTCTGAAGCATCAGTGGACGAAGGACCTGAAATTGTCTCAGTTCTTCCACCAGAAGTGACCAAGTCTCGCAGCCGTAAAACAATACAGGCCACACTGTAGACTGATATACGCGTCCTTTGGGACCCAGCGATATGCCTTTCGATACCACAAGTGACGCGAATCGGCAAAAGCAATCCTAACTTCTGCAATTAGTGAGTTGTCTTCGTCACACTAGCGTCCGAGAAGACGCAACTTCCCTGCATTTTTAAAGGCTTATCTTCAGACCGAAAGCTGCACTTTTACCTGGCATTCGGGTTCCTGTGGTGCAATGATCTTGCGGCCTATACTGGCTGGAACACAGTTCCTCAAGGCTCACTTGTGGCAGGAAGGCCGATGGAGATCAATACAAAGAGAGATCAGCGAGTCTCCGAACTGTGAGAAATCGTACTACGAGGCGGACTGCTGATGGAGTCGCACTGTTCTCTGTGATGGGAATGTGAAGGCAGCAAGGCGTTTCCTTTACGCGATCAGTACGTCCATATTTATGGAAGCAGCGAATCTGCCTTCCTCAGAGGAAGGACGGGTTAGAAACAGTTGATTCTACCGATCACCCAATGGTCGATCGTAGCCGGAGGCGCGTTATTCAATACGGTCAAAATGCTTTTAAAACCGAAGTCTGGAGCACGTGCTGTGCGCAGCTACACCGAGAGTCAGGGGGTTATGCCTTACTCCCTGCGCCCTCAGGGTGGGCCAGGCCCCTGCATCCAAATGATTCGAAGATTAGAGGATCCATCCTCCCATTGTCTTGTGGGTCCAACTTTGGACTTGAACGCTCAGGGTGGGGTATCTAAATCAAACCCCCTTATTCGGTCTGGGTTACCAGCAGCTATCGTTCATCGACCTCTCCACACGTCGCTCACTCAAGCACTTCTGATTCGTGTGGTTGTCAGTGATCTAACCGTTGCACCGTCCCTAGGTTTCTGCCCAGTAAAATAAATATAAACCCTCATAAATTCAAGGGGTCCGTTCCACATTGCTGCTTCCAAAATCTGTGATCTGCGTCAAATTTGGCGGCAGCTCTCGCTCAGACCTTGTTCTCTTTCGATACATGTACTTCGTGTCTCCGAAACACGCAAACGAGACCCCAGTTTGGTCACACATGTCAAACCACACAGCACGAATCCAGGTTTATCGCACTACGCTCTTCGGATATTGGTGATCCTGATGCAATCGTGCATGGTATCCACTTTGTGGAAGTTGCACTTGGCTCCGGAGTTGAATTCGCTTCACTGGACAAGATTCCAGTAAACAGACATTGAACTTTAAGGTTGGCTCGTTAAATCTAGAGCAGTGCATCTCGTCGCGATAAACGATGCTTGTTTGCTGTATCAACGTACGCTCCGACAGATAGCCCGTCATGAAGAAACTGGACCGTAGCGTGGTGTGATGGTTTGTGCACCTCGGCGACCCATTGAAACATACTAGGGAGTGTTCGTGCGAAACACTCAGTCTCATACCATGTTGGTCAATGGTTAGAGGTCTGACGAACAGGATCCTGGTTCCCCAGGTTGTGGGTTGGAACATGTGCGGCGACGTGTCCCGTAAAGATGCACTTGCATTTCCAGACAGACACCGCTGCCCTTCGGTCAAGCTTTTGAGTCAAGGGCTTTGATTAAGGATCTTTTGTCTAGGTGTGGGCGCCCTGGCAGTGGCCCAGCCCACGCACAACCATGGTACCTACGTCTGACGATAAACTCATGCCACTTCGTCCGTCGCGTGGTGCTATCAGCCGGGCCGCCTCACTTGCTGCATACAACATGGCGGGTAAGCGAAAACAGGCTACTACTGATACCTCCTTTCTTTCTCTTTCACATACTTTTTGTTCCCCACCCCATCACCCCATTAATGACCCTCTCATTCTAGACCCAGCACTTAGGGCTGATGACTCCGTTCGTCCTGAGTCGGTTTTGCAAACAACATCTGCGCATCGTCCGGCGCCGACATCCTCAGACGTCTCGAAATCACTAGTTAAGCCTCGACACCCAGTCTATCTTGCCACCTTCAATGTCCGCACTCCGAAGCAAGCACGTGAACACTTGCTCCCACAATACACTTGGTATTAGTGTATGGTGTATCAGAAACAAGAATTCAGGATGCAAACACAGGCTAAGGTAACTGCCCCATCACTCTCCACTCGCTTCTGGTTGCGCATCTCTGGTGATCCCGAGGCTGTTGCAGCAGGGTGTGCAGGGATCGATATCGCCTTAAGTCACCTGGCGAAAGGATCCTTACTTGACTGGATACCTGTTGATAGTCGCCTCTGTGCAGTTCGTCTGGCAATGTCTGTGAAGCAGTCTCACAAGCGGGTAGTTGATCGATGACTGGTCGTTGTGTCTGCTTACACCCCAAATGACTGTAGCCCTGACACCATCAAAGGCAGGTTTTATGACACCCTGAGTGCCCTGTTGCGACAGGCTAAAAGCTCAGATATTGGTGTGGTTGTCGAAGACCTGAGCACAAAAGTGTTTAGCGCATTCGAGACTGTATTAGATGGTCGACAAGGAGTGGACTCGGTATGTATGGACAATTTGAACCATTGCTTTAGTTGCGTGCTCAACACATGCTAACTTCATGCAGTACTAACTTCCGAAATGGCCGAAATCGTCTAGCCACATGATGTCCTCCAACGGCCTGCTAGCCACGAGCTCAGATCAATCACATTGCCACCAGTTACCGATGGCACGGATAAATAACTGACTTCCACTCGTTTTGGAGCACATTTGTGGGTTCGACCACGGATTGGTCTGGAGTCGCTTTTTCCTTCCTTTTTAGGGTCGCGTAATGTGCGGACGAATCGCCTCGTAACTGAGAGACTGTCAGATCAGGATGTCAGACGAATTTACGAGAATCGTATTCTAAAGTCTTTTCCAAATTCTTCTGTAGTAACGGTATTTTCCTCAGCTTAGTTCTCGGTCTGAGCCTCCCAAGCTAGCGTTCACGTCAAAACAACCACCAAAGGTGCACAAGGTCTATTAACGCCCAAAACGAAGTCAAGAACAGTTGTACAGCGCTTCGTATATATAGCGTAAGCGGTTATAACTTTCTGGAATTTCCGACGCGTTCTGGATGCGCCGTTGGCAACCGGCATTTGGCCAATACTGGGTCATGATTGGCAGTTGGGTCAAGATTGTTGACCAATCAGATCTCGTCTTGATGCCGGACCGGCAAGCGTCCTGAATTCTGGGCCAACCTCGAGCGGGCCAGGCTTCTCGGTCGTAGCAGCGCCTAAAGACGTGCGGTATGGTGGGATCCGCGTGGATTCCTGCCTAACACCTCCCCCTTGAAGTTTGTTGACGTAGCTTCTAAGCCGGGGGTTCACTTGCAGTGGCCTGACTGGCTTGCGGATCCTGTCTGTCCAGCGTCGCGGTTGTAATCCGTGCTCAGGCTGGGCCTCTGACGAAGCAACTGATTAAATTTCTGGGATGGT
>NW_008751657.1:2685864-2706434 GCF_000715545.1 Opisthorchis viverrini | reverse complement strand
CTGGAAATACGTGTGAAATCACTGCGCCAATTCCATAGTTCGAGGCGTCCGACGCCACCACAATTTCCATCGATGGATCGTAGTGTGTGAGTAGCAAATCGGAACTTAGCATGGATTTGACAGAGTCAAAGGCGCGTTGACATTCTTCTGACCATGTCCACTTGTGGTCCTTGGTAAGTAGCTGATTTAGTGGGCCTCGAAGGCGATGCATGACAGGGAGGAACGGACTGTAGTGACTGACGAGACCGAGGAAAGACCTGAGGGACGCCACGTCTGTGGGTGCTGGCATACGTTTGATCGCTTCAATGTTCTCCGGGTCTGGACGGCGGTCATGTTCGTTAATAATGAACCCAAGGTACTTTATCGACCGCATGAAAAAGGTGCATTTCTCTCGGCGCACTTTGAAGCCATATTCTTGAATACGACTAAGCACGTAATCAAGGCGCTGCCACAGTTCGTGGGGATTAGAACCCATAACAACGAGGTCACCCAAATAGGCGGCAACGCCTGGGACATCCCTCAGCATCGTATCCATAATCTGTTGAAATAGGACTGGCGCTATTTTGATGCCAAATGGCAGCCGAGTGTACTGGAACAGACCTCGATGCGTATTGATCGTGAGCAGTTCTCGGGATTCTTCCTCTACTTCAACCTGGAGGTACGCATCGGCCAAGTCAATCTTCGCGAAACATTTACCCCCATTCAGTTTCGCGAACAAGTCGTCTGGGAGAGGCAGGGGGTATTGATGGGTATCCAGTGCCGCGTTGAGACCGGTGGAGAAATCTGCGCACAACCGGATCGTCCCGTTAGCCTTCTTTACCAACACAATAGGTGCGGCCCAAGCCGAGTAGTTGGTCGCTTGGAGAACACCCGCCTTCTGAAGTCGGTCCAGTTCTTGGTCGACGATAGGCAAGGCTGCGTAAGGCACTGGACGTTTTGGCCTGAAGACTGGCTTGGCACCAGGGAGGAGGCACAGTCTGGCTTTTGCTTTTGTACACCGTCCAAGTTCGTCAGTGAATACAGACGCATAACGTTGTAGGAGGTGCTCAAGTGAACGCTTCGGCAAGTCAATTTGTCCGGGTGCTGCGTGTATGCCGTTGCAAATAGAGTTGATTGGTTTATCCAGCAGGTTTAGCTTTTCGATCCAATCTAGCCCCATGAGATCAAGTTTGGGGCATGACGTCAGGTAGCAGGTGGCTTGTGCCGTCGAGTCCTTGAAGTTAATGAGGCAGTCCACTTCGCCAGTCAACTTCAGTTTGCCACCGGAAGCATTACGGGCCCAGTGATCAGTCGGCTTCACATATGGCTTACCGATTCGCTTCCACGTTCGTTCACTGAGCAGCGTGATATCGGAGCCAGTATCAAGTTGCAACCGAACTGGGATGTCGTTGATACGAACCGTCACGAACTTCCTTCGGCAAGCAAAATCAACTTTGAATGTTGCCGTCACCGAGTTGGACCGCGATTTGTGGGCTGCACGGTGGTGTGCGGGTGGCTGCAATCTTTGAGATCGACACAAATCTTCTTTGTGGCCGCGACGACTGCACCTGGAACATTTGTGACGCCTGAACCGGCAATAACGAGCAAAATGCCACTCACCGCAATGCCAGCAGCTCGTGGGAGGCTTACCCTGTCTTCGATCGGGCTTCTTGTCGGATTTCCTGGGCACGCTGTAGTTGATTGCCTGTACACAGCTGCTTGAGGTCACAGGTGACTGACCGATCATAGCCGTGTCGTGCTTCAGGTTGATGAGGCGTTGGCATTCAGTGGTGAGGCTCTGCAACGTCATTTCGGCATCCTGTTCAATTCTGTTAAGAAGCCGGGTTCTGATGTCAGCATCATGGGATGACTGGAGACCGGATACAAAAATGAGGCACTTAAACTGATTCTCCGTCATTGAGCTGAGCTTGAAGCGCTCGCATTCTCGATTGACAACACCGGCAAACGTGATGAAATCATCATCATCATTCTTGGCCAACTTAAGGCATTGGTAGCGGATATTGAACAGTGATGTTTGATCGCCGAATATCTGGGACAGTGTTCTGACCGTTTCATCAAAGCTGAGGTCGCGGGGCAGCTTGGGGAGAATGAAATTTGTGAACCGTTCATGCTCCGGTGTGCCGAGTTTTCGCAGCAATAGTCTGACTTTCCATCCATCGTCAAATTTGGAAAAATCAGTTTTGAACATGTCTTCGTACCGCTTGAACCAGGAGTCAAAAGTGTGACCAGAAAGAGCGTCAAATGTGAACTCCGTAATTGAGGCCGCGGCTGCATCAGTTGAGGAAACAGAAGACTCACCAGTACTGACTGCTGCTGTCTGGATATGCAGTTTCTGAGTCAGTGATTCAATGAGCTTCAGTTGCGCTTCTTCAAACTGCTTTTGTTGCTGCTGCAATAGTTCTCGGAGCTGATCAAATCCGATTGACATCGTGGGTTCCCGTTCGCCAATTGTAGTAACGGTATTTTCCTCAGCTTAGTTCTCGGTCTGAGCCTCCCAAGCTAGCGTTCACGTCAAAACAACCACCAAAGGTGCACAAGGTCTATTAACGCCCAAAACGAAGTCAAGAACAGTTGTACAGCGCTTCGTATATATAGCGTAAGCGGTTATAACTTTCTGGAATTTCCGACGCGTTCTGGATGCGCCGTTGGCAACCGGCATTTGGCCAATACTGGGTCATGATTGGCAGTTGGGTCAAGATTGTTGACCAATCAGATCTCGTCTTGATGCCGGACCGGCAAGCGTCCTGAATTCTGGGCCAACCTCGAGCGGGCCAGGCTTCTCGGTCGTAGCAGCGCCTAAAGACGTGCGGTATGGTGGGATCCGCGTGGATTCCTGCCTAACAGCTTCACCATCAGATGCGATTTCACACTAAGACGAGATCGCCAACCCTTGGCAGCGCTGGAAGTTTTGCCTAAGGTACGGCGCTACCAGGCTCACTCGAGCACTGGCATCATCACCAAGACAGCATGACATCAGTGTTCAAGGCCGCCTCGCTGTCATACAGTCAAGCACTGGATATCAGATCGAACTGTGACACTGCCTACGTCTCGAAAATATATCCCAGTCCGTCCCGAACATAACTCGACGCGACGAATTATCATGAGTCAAATGAAAACGAGCGTGCAAGCTGACCGTGAAATCTGATGGGCACAGGAAGCCAAGGAAATAGAATGGACCCAGAAAGCCAGTAATATCCGAAGATAATTTAACTTGGTCCGGGTGACCGGCCCCGGGAAACCCCCTGTGAACAAAACCATCAAGGAGCACAATGGAGTGACCATCTTGAACAATGAATACCTCGACTGACGGGCGGTGAACGTGGATCCCCCTACGGCCTCGGAGGTTCATGATTGCATATGTTCTCTTAAACGCCGCCGAGCGTCTGGGCATTGCTCAAGGATGTGGATCAAGTCCTCAGTCAGCGCTTATCCGATCTGGTTGCTTGCACTTGGGGAAACGACTATCCCAGTCAAGTGTGGAGAATCCGTGACAATACCTATTTTCAAAAAAGGGACTCATAGTGAGTGAGGTAACCGCAGGAAGTTTGATTGAACCCCGCTTGTAACGCGACTACTAGCATCACTTGTGCTTCGGCGCCATACGGTGGCTCGTGAAAAATTGACTCGAGAGCAGCGAACGGGCTTCCGGCCTGGTAGGGGTTGTGTTGACCAAATATTCACATGCTGGCAGGTGCTATAACAATATCATACGTACAAACGACCCACAATTTTAGTATCCCTGGATTTCCAAGTCGCATTCGACTAGGTTGACCGGTCGGCTCTCCTTAACACGCTTATCCACCAAGAAATGGCCCGTAAGTTTGTCTACATAGTAAGTTCTTTGTATTCTCGGACTACCAGACGTGAAAGTATTCGGAGAGCTCTCCAAAGGCTTCTGTACATAACGTCGTGGCTGTCAGAGTTGCACGCTCTCTCCATTCCTTTTTTAACTTCGTGATCAGGGGTCGAGATGGCCCAAGCGGTTAGAGCACGAATTTACTGACCGGAAGGTACAAGATGCGAACCCGGCCTCTGCCTCTTGACTTCCCCTGTCTAGGATTGGGCAACTTGGGAGTATCCCATCCGTCATGCAACCTTCGGATGTCACGGCAGCTGAGCACCGAAAGGGTGCCATTGCTAAATTCCTGATCGATGTGATCATGAGACTAACGATGAAAGGTCTCCAAAACCCTGGTTTTCAAATAGCCTGTGAAGAAAACCTTGTCGATCTGGAGTACGCAGACAACGACGTTTTTACCTTCGAAGAGGAAAAGGCAGTGTTTTCGGATGAACTGATCAAAGTTATCCCACAAAGTGTGAGCTGATGCTCCTGGACATGCAGTCACTGAAGACGCCATTTACAATCCAGGGAGATATACTGGATGTTGTGAAGCGCTTTACTTATCTTGGAAGTTGTATTAGTTCTGATTGTATAATAAGAACTACGTAGTGTGAGAGACAGCCCGGGTGGCGTTTGATAATCTGGGACACTTATGGCAGTGAAGCATCAGTGCCAACACTGATATTGCTGTCTTTGATGACGATGATGACACTTATGGCCTCAAAACATTTGTATCAGGCGACAGAGCGGGCTTTGTTGTATGGCCGTGAGACTTGGTCTGTTCGAGCAGAGGAAATGAACCGCCTTCAGGTGTTCGACAGTTGTCGTTTCACGACCATAGATTGTGTGAATTGGTGTCAGAGAATCCGCAACAAAGTAATAAGAAAGTGGGTTTCCGGTTGTGCAACAGGAACTTCCATTAAAGAATGTGTCCAGCACGAGAAGCTGCGTTCGTTGGGTCGTGTACTGCAAATGCGGAACTATCGTTTGCCGGAATGTGCTGTTTTCCGTGCCTGATTCACAGCGGCGGAAGCAGAGGGGTGATCAACTTTTGACCTGACATGGTATGCTGTCGGTGCTACTCGCCTTCCAGGATGGGGACCGCGATATCCCCACTACGCCTGGTTAGAGACGCTAAGACACTGTTGCTAATCAATGTCAATGGTTCTCTTGTTGCCAATTTAAGTCCAGGTTGCCTGAGTAAGATTCTCGAGGTGTAGGTAGCTCGGAACGACTGTAGTAAGCTAGCACTGAGTCCATTCCCCATCCATCTTTATTTTCTCCTCTCAATTAGGTTTTCAGATAAATAATGGTTGTAGGACAGTGAAGCATCAGTGTTGGACATTGATGATGATACGGGCAGACAGCAGTTTTGATGTTGGGAAATAAGGTGCCCATCGTGATTCTGGTGGATGATACGAATACTCAGGTCGACCGACGTCTTGAGGAAGTTCATCCTGGCTGACAATTGGGGATTGGTGCTCAACGTACAAACAACAAAGAGCGCTTTCATTTATGCGCTGCACATCATTTAATAACATAGGGTTTACTTTCCAACTCGTTGCGAGCATACCAAACGAGATACGATCTGGCTTTCGCGATCACACCGTGCTCAAGTCACCAACTTCAAATCATCCGTGAACTCAGTTGAACCTCGTGAAAATCAGCTACCGATGAAAATCTTCCCTATAAGATTGTCGTTCATCTTGGATTAAACCTCTGGACTCCGATCACGACAATTACTTGCACGGGTATCCATTCACTTTCCCTCGGGGAAACGCCAATCCATACAAAGCCACCTAGTTCACCTACAAAGTGTCGGTAGCTCAACGGTATTGAATTGAGTTGGCAGAAAAGATTTGAAAGCTCGACAGGTATCTCCAGAGGAGGGAGGCTTCCATTAACCGAACATCATGCCGATTGGACAGACGTGCCACGTGTGGGGAACAAGCCAAACGAGGGCATGTTTTGGCTGGCCAGAATGTTAGCCAATCAGGACCGATCACGTATACCTCCCCTCTCATGCTCTCACAAAGACTCTAGAGAGGCCATGTTGAACATTCTGTGATGACTTTTCAGCTCAGCATCATCTCAAGTATCTCGTCTTCCTGGTTGGTATTTAATCGAACCCCGCTGAAGAATCGACCTTAAAAGGATCCGCAATTGACACATCAGAAACTTGCCACAGAGTACCAGTACCTTATCAGCCCCAAGGCCGATGCAACATTGATTGAAGATCCACAGTCCTCAGTCTGGCATGTTATGCATGGTGGCTTCCAAAGAAGAATCAACTTCATAACAAACTCCAACAAAGCCACCGAACTCCAATAATTTTTTGAGAAATGGTAACTGCTTTTAAAATGTCCTACCCGGAACAAAGAATAGAGCAAATGCGGCTGAAAAAGCCACAAGGAAATATCCTGAATAGACAATTTCAGGAGATGGCACAAATATTGGCCTGATAAAAGGACACACGCAGGGGCCGTGACCTTGACATTTACGATGCGGTCACCCGGTCGACCGATCGCAGCATATATTAGCCGCACACCAGCTCCATCCAAGCTGATACAAGCTTTGATCTCTCTATTATTTCAAAAAACTCGGAAAGTAATTAAAACGCCATCGGTGTAAAGCGCGAGGTGTGCCTTTCAATGAACATCTTTGAGAGTCACGGATTCATGGACTGATACACAGGACCGAGGCCTTCGCCCACGTTTACCGGATCCGTTTTGTTCTTGTCGTTCAGTGGCTGCCATCCACCCGAAAGGCACAAGCGAAAAATGGCTTAGTACTGCAATTTGAATTCTTAGCGCGGGTCTATAGGCTTGCCAGCGCATAATAGTGGCTAATAGAGCTTTGAACTGGGTAGTTAATGTAGCGTGGAAAACCGTCGGAGGAGGGCTACTCAACGCAGCAACTATTCTCAGTGAGAAAAAATTGCCCGATTAAAGTGTGCGATCTGTGCTTGATTATCTTCTTACCATGGCCCCGACGTGTGCTTGCTGGGTCAACGGTGAAAAACCTGTCGACCAAACCTTGTTCAAACAGGGCATAAGTAAGTACTAGGTCCCCTCGGAGGCGACGATACTCCAGGGGAAAGAGGTCGAACACCACGAGAAGCGTTTCGTGGTCCACGGATTTGCGACCAGCAGTCGTTTTTCAGCGGCTTGCTGGACATGGTCAATGGAGGTGACGTCTTTCGCGCGTCCTGAGTAGACAACTTGGTTGGCGTATTCAAGGACCAGTCTGGCGTAGGCCCCGTAAGGTATTCGGAAGTCCGTGCGAGTAATACAGGAGAATGCGCGTCGGATCAGCCGCAAAATGGCGAGTGCCTTCTAAGCAGATTTCTCATGGTGAAGTGAGAAGGACAGATTTGAGAAGAGCCAGACACCCAAATCCATTTTGGCGTTTATCCTTATGATGTTTTCTAGTCCTTTCTCACCATGCATGACAAAGGCATTCGCTGAGTTTCCCCCAAATGACATATGGATGCACTTTTCATTATTCAGAGGAAGGTGCCAGTCCAACGACCACCGCTTTGCAGCATCTACATTCACTTGGAGGGCACTGGTATTGGAACTCCAAGATTTCAAGTCATCCGCAAAAGGTAGACATGGACTTGCAGGAAAATCTGGAAGGTTGTTGACGTAGATCAGAAACAGCACTGGTCCCAGGACGGAGCCTTGGAGAACTCCCACGGAGACCAGCGCTGAAGTGGAGCAGGTCAAGCCTATTCTCACTCGTAATGATCTGTCTGGTAGGAATACCTTAATTCAGTTAGGATTCTCCCTTGAAGTCCGTAAGACTCAAGCTTGTGGAGAAGCGGGACGTGTGGGATCCTATCAAATGCTCTCGAGAAGTAAAAAATATGGCATCCGATATGAGTCCCTCGTCTTTGGCTTGGGTTAAGCCGTCTATAAACACAAGCAGGCTTATCACGCACGAACGGTTCGAGAGAAATCCGCGTTGAGCTGGAGATATCAAGATGTTGGAAGTAAAGTGATCTGGGGTAGCTTGCTTCAGAATGCGTTCCATCATCTGGCACGGCACGCTGTTGGGGTTTATAGGCCCATGCCTCCTAGGCGGCAGTCGTCACCAGTTTTGTAAAGTGGCGTGACACTCGCTACTTTCATCGAAAGACTGACGAAACACCAAGTAGAAATGCTTTGCAACTGTGAGCAATGTATCCTTCAGAATCCTCGGAGGACCCTGGTCTGGCTTCAAAGCACAGACAGATTTTTCTTGTGCAAGAAAAACGGTGACCGTATATCGATATTTTCGCTTCAGAGATATCTGGTGAGTAAGGTCTCTGTGAGTGCGGTTATAAACGACTGTTCGAGGCAAACTGATGGTTTGTTGTCGTAAATTTGTCGAAAAGGCTGAGGCAGTTTGTGGATTAGCATCACAACACTGTCTCCGCTACCTCCGAAGAGGGGGAGCCGAGAGTTGCGTGACCAGAGAGGCTAGCAGATTTAACAGATGTACGCCGGGCATGAGTCCAAGGCCCCAAAGGGGCCACTGAGACATACTTGTCGACTTCATGCCTTTGTAGTCTCGAGGGATGCAGTTCATTTTCAGGGTGTTTTTTGTCCGGTTTGCGCGGGCCTTTAACCTTTGAGGAACTAAGTTTTTTCCGTGGGCGAAAATTTTGACCATTGCTTGTAGCTCTTTAAATACGGCCTTTTGGACGACCAGAGTTGCTGTTTGTCAAAGAGTTGGGCAAACTTAGGTCCGTTTGGTTTTTTGGGTGTTTTGGCGCGGCTTGATCGGAAGTGTCCCGATGAAGCCTGAGAGCTGGGTGGCAGCACCGAGAAGCCATTCTTTTGGTGGCGCACCAATAAGGCTCGTTTCCGCAGAGGGCTCAACCCTGAAGCCAGCCAGTAGCTTGCTAATTTGGCGAATCTTATGTCTTCCTTTCGTGTTTGTGTGGACGTTCGGGTTGCACACGGTCAAAGTGGTTAACTGGATTTACGATGAATTTTCCGGTTTGCTGTGGTCAGGTCCGTGCCTTTGGCTGTCGGGGTCCTGGGCTACGACTGTGTACACAATCATGGGGGCCACTTTGACGAAGTGGAGCTGAAGATTGGGAGTTTCACATTCGCACTAGTTGTGCATTTCTCGCAGCATTTCCCGATGTCATGAACGACGCTTGTGGTTGATTTGTCGGTAGACTTCGCCGTTTGTCTGCGCACATCTGACCAAGTCCAGCTGAGAAATTGTGACTTGGGTGTGGAGTTCTCTGCCGCACCTCTGTCATCTGTTGCGAGTAAGAAGCGCTGATAAGTTTACGTACCTTGAGCGCTGCGTCCACTTAAGGCTTGTCTCCTTCAGAGCATCGCTCCCTTTGGTATTCGAGGGATCTGCGGTGGCTGAGTAGAAACCGCTGCCTGGAGTCAAGGCCGGTTGCTTAGGCGTGCTTTCAGGAGCATAAGTTGCTATAACAATAATCGGTTCGGCCATGACTTTGGGGTCATCCGAGCTGGCACCAAGAGGAACCCTTTTTTGCTCATCTCCCCCAGAACTGCTGTGGCCCAGCTTTCACGCCTCTAAGGGACGATCTTCATACAGACGCTTGATCGTTGGATAGGTTTTTTGAATGCTGACAATTCGCTCCAAGATCTTCTGTAAGGCAGATGGAGAGGAAAGATTGACTAGAAGCCTGAGTGTTTGCTTGCTTCTCTTCTGGAGTGATCAACCTACCTAAAGCGATTCGTGGTCAGGCTTCGTGAGGACACAGCCAAGGAGCCACTTTGCCAGTTTTGTTGGCGGAGTTTTTCCGGGGAATGAGCCCCAGACTATCAATCTTCTCTTCCTTGCGCGCCTGTTCACTAGGAACGCCGTGGCGGTCTTTATTTCCACATAAGGGAGCTGAATGGCGTTACTCGCAGCCAGCGGGCCAGAAATGGATGGCGCAATAAAGCTGAATTTTTCCGTAAAGTTCAGTGCAATTTAATTCGATGATGAGTGCTACCTCACTCTTGGGCGTAAACCGGATCAGTTAGACTTACCACCTAGGTCAACTCCTCGAAGCCGTTCGTAACGAGGCCAATGGAAACACCTGATAATTTTTGCGAAAGCGCCACACCCTGATTATTTTGTGTTTGCCATAATTGCAGCCAGCTGGAGACCAGTTGTGGCATATGCGACACAGTGACAGCTCGGCTTGCGAAGTCCGGTACGTGCAAGCTTTTCTGTCCCGTCGACTTTGGTGAATCCTGCCAGCAGCCTGCAACAGCTTTCCGCGGTTCCCATCTTTCAAAATACAGTTTCATGCAGGGGCGTCATCGTTCGACTGCCCTTCGGAAAGTTAGGACGGAAGGACCGGCAACCGAATGAACAGCAACCTCTAGTTAGAAGTTCCGAAGGTGAGGAGCTTTTAATGACCAAATGATGCATTGACTGTATAAATGCATCACGTGTGACCCCCAACTAAGCTAAGGAGACAACTGATCATTCGGAATGTCAGATAATCCGGGTCAAACGCCACGGCTCGTGATTTCGATCCCCACACAAAAATTCTAGTGCAACCCAGTAGAACGCTCTCTAATGTCATCACAATTACAGCTGTAATAATCCCCCTCTGTTTTTATAACGAGCTGTCTCAGGTTGTGTGGTTGCTGGCGAAGCAAGAGGGCGATGCCCGACATAGAATTGATACCTCCGTCCGCAGGACACAGTGGGGTACAATAACTGTAATGGTGATTTGGATGGCCATTGTCGAAAATTTGAAGCCATGCTCAGGGCCTTTGAAACCGTCTACCGGAGGTCTATCCCATATCATAGTGCACACTAGACCTCTTCACTATCATCAGCCCCAAATGAACCCACTTTAAATTTTCCGACGCAGTGGCACGCGTAGACTTCTCAGAAAACGACGATTGACGCAGTGCTCATCAGTCTCAAAAGCCCAAAAACGAAGCCTTTTCCAGTGCTTTATTCCAGCACGTCTGACCGACTATTCCAAAGGGAGCAAGTGCTGTTGAAACTGTCACCAAAGAGAATGAGTCCTCAGAGACGTCGTTTCAACAGATAAGCTGAATACCTTGAAGAACGTAATCGAACATGAAATAAATATCAGCGTCCCGCCCACCACTTTGCCAGTCCTACCACTGTCCTGAAATGTGACGAATCAGTCGGGAAGTGTGCGAATAATCATCTGTGCTTGCAACCATCTACGTACTGCAGACCATTCCAGACCGGTACTGTATATGATCATTTCGCGTTCAGCGGGTGACCTGACAAGGGAAGTCCCAGATGATAAAAGTGTCAGCCGTACGTATGGAAATAGCTTCCTGAACGAATGGATGGTCTTCTCAGAGAGTCACCTGTGGCATCAAGATGCACATCCCAGACTCGACTTGGCGGCCCATTGGGGTTTTGGAGTCCCGCGTTGCGGTTTTCGGACGGAGCCACTTTTGGTGAAGGATGGTTGAACTTGCAGAAGTGGTGATTTGGCGGTGGGCTACATTGCGTTTGCATCGGGTATGTGAACGCCTTTTCTGAGACTCCGGAAAGATTTGAAGGTTGCAGTTTGCGCCAGGCAATAAGAATTTGGAATATTGCAAGTGCAAGGCTACGGTACGAACCGCGTTTGCCCTGACTCTTGCTCCGTGGTTGTGTCCATAGTCCTCAACCGAAGTCGCCCATTGGCCGGCCCCAGGGTATAGTCAATTTTGGAATCAGTACAAGCTTCAGTGGAAAGCCACCAGATCAAAATATGTCTTTCGGAAGCTGCGAAATGGCGTTGGATGACATGAATCGAGTAAATGTGGCAAAGTCAATTAATGGACAACCGTTTTCGCAGCGTTGTCTTCAATCAAGCTTTCCAAAAGATAAACTCAAACATCAGTTCTCTCCTGCGCATGGCGGCTGCGTGTAAATTATACCACTCCTTGTAGTACATCTTGTAAAATAACCTTGACGGATGGCTAAGTGAGTTAGAATAATAGGCTGTTATGAGCGCCAGGTTCGGTGGAAGGCTTTTGAAATGACCTGCTGCCATCATGGACGATGGTAATCTCTAGGCGCGTTTGAGAGAGGCAAGATTCACACGAGTTGTCTTTCGGTTTCTGCATCTTAAAGATCATTACTACTTTCAATATCAGCACGGTACGGCGATTGGCCGACTTTCTTTCTTGATACTCTGGTGCATTTGAGCCGAAGCACTGATTCTGTCTCACAGTGCGATCAATATTTCACGACTTTTAGGGGTAAGTCATGCTGACGATGCAGCCGATAGGCTTCTTGTGGTAAGATCTCGACTTGTCAGGTCAGTAAAATCTAGGATACACCCTCAGAAGCCTGGACAACGTGCTACTTTAATTTAAGTGAAGCCTCACAGGCCATGTAAATGTACATTCGTGCTCACTTCTATGGCATCGCCAGAAGCCATCATAACCTAACTTACTTCTATCAAAATTTGTTTTAACTTAATCTCCGCTCCTAATTTTTGGCGCGTCTTCAAATTTACAACTGTAGTACCGTGGCTTCAGGTATGCCATTAGATTTGTTTGCTGAGAAACTGGCGGTTGTCTGGTTTAAATCCTTCACGGCATTAAATAGGGGTGTTCAAGGAGTACACGAGGGGTGATTGTGTGTTATTTGTGGGCACGGTGGGTAATGAATGAACCAATGCTATTTCGCGTTTCAAGTGGGTGTATTACATGTGCAGCACACATTCAACAAAACCAACGGAATGTCGAGGAATCCAGCTCATCACTCAGTCGAATCTTATTAACTTGGGCACACAGGTTCCCAATTTTTGTGCGATTGACTTTCAGCAAACCAACGGCTAGGCGAGTAAGAGTTTTGCACCTGGGAAGAATTTTTGAGGCATGAAAGGTCATGTGGAAATATTTGGCCGACGGATTTGACAAGTTCCTCGTCACCCAGGACATATGAAACGACCACCGGCATCGATGGCTAGCCCTGACGAGCAAGAGAAGATATTCGAATTTTCTCAAGGCAAACGATATACCTTCGTTCCTGATAGTCTGCGTTAGTCCGGACAGGTGCTCCTGTTGCAGGTGGTGGAAGCTCACTACAGCTATACATGAATCACCAGATGACTGCAATATTGCTGTTTAGACGCTATCCAGATTTGCTAACATTGGTGACGCACACGCCACAAATCAGTTTTGTTCGTCTTTCAAAGCAGTTGATGCGTGTCCTGCAGATTTCAGCTACGCACTTCCCTGATCACGGGTGGCATGGAAAGCGAGCATCCGGTTATATATGGAAAGCCAACAGTTTCCTTCTCTATGTAAACTTTTTTGGCTTATTCAGAAGCATGATGCGTGGTCACTACCAAATACAGACGTTTGTCATAGACAGATGGTGACATAAATGCAAGCGGATAGTTTCATCTTTGTCTGTGACGTCACGTTGTGCCATTTCCACATTTGTAAATCAATAAGCAGGCATGCAGGAATCATATAACATATCTGTAGTTCTATCATACGCACTGCGCAAATTTGACCTGATGGCTCGCCTAAAGATGTTGTGCAGTAGTTTTTGTTTAGCATAATACAAGCAGACAGATTCTGATAAAACCTGCAATCAGTTCGTTGCACAACCAACTGGTTTCGCATCACACGCAAATGAGCAATGCACACACAATCCGGGATAGTTTATTTTGACATTGTGACCAAAACCGTCTGGGAAACGCACATGATTGCTTGAGAAAGCCGGTGCACCACCGAAGCACACTTAAGCATGCCATACAGACCATTTTTTCGCACCCTGAGCAGCTCACGCGGGAATGTGGAATACATACGTCGTACCACTGCGCCCGTTGACAACGCGTCATGAATCTTCCATTAGTGTCGTATTTCTTGAGGCCCGGTATTCAGTAGGCAACAGCCAGCAGAAGTCACGCAACACTAATCAACCGTTGTAGATGGTCATTAACAAGACCTCCTAAAGGGCATTCCTCGACGCTTCGTTTTCGTTTAGCCATAGTACACAGGCTCTGACTCCATCCATTCTACTCCCATTGCCCAAAAGGTTGTTGATGTTTCATTTGCTCCCGCAACTTGCCTCTTCCAGTGGCTGTTTGCAGTTCGCTTGTTCGAAATGACTCAGCTGTTTTACCGGCCCGGCTATCCCCCGACCGGGTAAAATATCTGATAGCTGGAGTGGTTTATTAATGCACAAACCGCACTTATGATTGCTTGGATGGTTTTCCACGTCATAGATCTGGTAGCATGCACGAGGGATGAAAACCTCGTGTAGTGGACGGGTACGCCCTGTAGGGAGGGTCGCCCTGTTACGTTGCACCATGGTGCGTTTGTATACTCGCCACCCCTCCAGTAGCACAGGTGTATCGCCCATCGCCGGTGGTTGTCAGCCTGGCCTTCAATTCAGGAAAACCAAAAAAGAGCGGCGTTGATGTTTGTCTGTAGTTGGATTGGCCTTATTCCAGTTGTCACTTGTTCCACAACACCAAGAAATACAAGCGGATGGCAGCTGTTTTCTTGTTTGTTCTAAAAAAATAATAAAAAAGCATATTAAAAAACATTCATGCATGGGGTAGCCTGAGAGTACCTGTGAAGCTCACGGCCAACGTCGACGTGCAAGGTGTTGCCACTTTCGTCTTAGTGGGGTCACACCACCCCTAGTCCACTTCATCACCCAAACACATGTTCTTCCCTCTTGTGTTCTAGAGCGATCATATGCGCAGAACGCTAATAACTTATGATTTCCTGATTACAAGCAGTCACAGATAGCACTTAGTGGCTGCTTTTGCCATGCACCATTCGTTTTCTGGAGTTGACAGCATTGACTCGGCGACTGGTGATCCTTAATCTTACTTTCCTGTTAGTTTGATGTAGTAGACCTCAGTTAAGCTACGATTCTTACCACTTATCTGGGAAGCTGTTGTCTGTCCGCCTTCCACTTGTCCACTGTCACTTCTGACGTCAACCCCTCTTTCTGCACAACAAGGACACGATGTCGTGACGCATTGGTGAGCAAAAAAATACCGTCCGTTTTCAACTATTCCAACATCTAGCCCCCCAGCTAGCTACCTCGACGACAAAGATTTTACCTTCCTAAAACTAGGCAATTACTCTGGCCAGCTAGTGCTTGGCTTCTAGATCAGCAAACGTGTTCACCATTCTTGGGTCTATTTAGCTTGCTGTCATCACTTTTTAGAATTTTTCTACCGACGCCGTTGTATCTCATGCCTCCTAACACGCGCCACGCGCTACTGCTTTCATTCTGTTTCTCTCTCTTCGCCCCTCTTCCCAAGCTTTTGCGGACGACTTGAAATCCTGGAGCTCAAATGCCAGCGCCCCCCAAATGGATGTAGACGCTGCAAAGCAGTGGTCGTTGGACTGGCACCTCCCTCCAAATGATGAAAAGTGCGTCCATATGTCGTTTGGAGGGGATTTAGCGAATGCCTTCGTTATGCATGGTGAAAGGGACCAGAAAACATCATGAGGATAGATGCCAAAAAGGATTTGCGCATCTGGGTCTCCTCAAACTTATCTTTCTCACTGCACCATGAGAAATCGGCCCAAAAGGCATTCGCCATTTTACGGATGATCCGATGCACCTTCTCCCGTATTACTTGCATGCAGTTCCAAATACTCTATGGGGCCTACGTCAGACCGCTCCTGGAGTACGCCAACTTGTAATTGCTTATTTGGTAACTTCAGTGTCCAAGTTCTACTCACTGCGGAGAGCGGTGTAGTCAGTTTGTATCTACTTGAACCACCTGTGGTTTCTTTCTACCTGGCCTGCAAGCTAAGCTGGCGGCTAGACTTAATCCTTGCCTTCGGACATTTAACACCAAGGTCATGCCAGCAACGAGCAATGTTGAGGTGATGCAATCGATGAATGTCAAATTACAGGCGTCGGCAGAGTTCTCTTGTGACCTTATGTGCAACTTTAGAAGTTGCGACAACGTGTAACGTGGTGTCCTAATTCCCATGACACTACCGCTTATTGAAATTCGGTAATTGCTTCTGGCAGTGTCACAGATTTCGGCCCAGATCTAGGAACCGTCGCGTATAATGATGCAACATTCCTGAATGTGTCAGTGTGTGAGTAAGTTCCACATGAACAAATGCTCTAAAGGCTGTGCAAACCGGAATGCTGGATGTTGCACCTCCGTGAGCGGAAAATTCATTACAGGATCGGACAAATGAGATGGAGACCCCCCTAAAACTACATGCGTAGATGCGACAGCCACTGACCGACAAGCACAAAACAAAACAAAAACAAAAACAAACTTTGGCAAAAGCCTCCATCTTGTGTATTAATCCGTGAAGCTTCAATCCTCGACCGCAGTTACCCGAACGCCCCTTTGAACTGTTATTCATTCAAACTGGCTGGTGCAAGGTCCACACTCACACGGTCCTCTAATAAAAGGTAAATTATCCGTGAGCCTACATCTGCATGACTCCCCGTGTCAACCTCCGCCTCGCCCAGAACCGGCGTCTCACCACGGAACTGCGTATCTCTTCTCCGACCATTGACGACCGTTACGAGGTTGTCCAGAAACCGAAGCATGTCGGTGCGATGATGGCATGGCACTGTCATACCCACTGAGATGGCACTCTTGCAACTATTTTCTCCAGAATCCCGACCGCAACCCATCGCCCACTCAAGCCTGTAGCCACAAATTCGAGCAGTTCTCATCCGGCCGCTTCTCTGGGATGAGCTCTTCCGTACCCAATAAATTTTTGCTCAGATTTGGCTAGCCTGGCTTTTCTGCTGCAATTTCGGTTTGCCTGTTGCACAAGTTCAAATCCGTATACGGATTTCAGGTCGCCCTATGTAATAGCAACTTGCCCCCATCCAACCCCCCCTGCACCTGACTTCCCTACAACAGTGCAACCAGTGAGTCTGCTTACTTTCAGATTAAACCACATTTTTGAGACAAAACTTGCCATGTGCTCCTAATTTGAATTCCCCTATCTCCATCTCCACTTTTGCTCGTTGTGACTCCGGCCATTTACCTAAACACCCAAGGTCACTCATGGCCAGCAATGGTTTTCAGTTTTAGTTCATGCCACCTGACTGTCTTTGATCTAGTCGAACCTCATGCCTATTTTTCCCAACAAGTTGGGAAATAACCTATTATTACTATATCATCGGGTATTCCCCAATGTCCGTGACAGTGTCCTCTTTTTGTGCAATCCGCACCCCCACAAATCCCCCAGTCGCGCTCCATTCTGCCTGTGAAACTATGATCATACCAGACGGCATGCCACCCACAAGTTAGGGATAAACCTTATTATTATTACCTCCGTTTCTGATGTTTTGGGTTCCTGGGAGGATCTCCACACATAAATGCTACAAGCAAGCCAAGCTTGAATCAGTGGCACACGCATTCGACAAGAGCGATTTTTTTAATTTCCCGCGAATATTGTTGTCACGAGCGATAGGTTCGGTGGCGAGCAGATAGTTCTGATTAAAAAGTTGCCAACGCTGCCTTTTCTGTTGTTCGGCATCAAGGAAACTTGGTAAAGAGCAGCGGTAGCACAAGCGATGGAGCTAACTGGGTGTGTTCATGGTCGATCGTGGTGTACACGGCACAATCAGTAGAGGAGATAATGCTGGAGAAATCACGTCTGAACCAAGTGAGAAACTTGGAGTGCAGTGCTCAGCATGTTATTGGCGTGCTCTTTTTTAGAAAGACATATTGTTGAAGAAAAACTGATTAATTGGACGGCCTATTTCGTCGTCAAAGCCTCCGGTTGGTTTGTATTTGGGGCTGAGTGGTGGCCGAAAATACAGACTAGGTCGTAAAAAGGTGAATGAGAAGGTAAAGTTTGTTAAGGAGGAGGATAGTAGAGAGTTGCGGTTTGTCGATCGCTGAGAGAACAGAGGTGAGAGTGTGGTAGTGCAGCGATGTGTTTCATTAGGATATGGGTCGGAGGATATTTGTTCCTTGGGAAACGAGACGAATTAAACCCGGCAGTCGTTGGTGAGATTATCATTATAGACAATTAGATCTTGTCGTATGGTGTGATCTTAGCGCTCATTTATTCGGATAGTTCAGACAGGAATGTAAACGTGAACGTGTGTAACAATACGTCGGTATGGAAATGCTTTGTATGTGGCCCAAACCCCTATGACGGGCAGAAAAGAGCTACAGGCTAGGCTGCAATGTACGGTGGTTTCCAGAGTGCCTGAGATGCGGAACCGTTTTAAGCTATAACAGGAGATCACAAGAGTGGGTTCACAAACGCAAATACGGGAGCTGGTAATAATTGTTTAAGGACTGAGCCTGTGGGTGGTGGGCGGGTAACTGGTTGAGTATGGGATCGTCCAAAGCGTTGATGAGGCCAGTGTATGTTGTTTCCATTGAGCTACAATGCATCACTTTCGGATATCGGAAGTAGAGTAAAGTAAGCATTTATTGCCCCAAAGGAGCAAATTTACCGCCAGTCGTCCTACAACTCACCCGGTGGTTGCCGAAATCGCTTTCATGGGTAAATGAAAAAAATAATAGAAAAGCACCATTCTTGTATGAGTGTAGCTGCGGGTTTTAACCCTCTTAGCTTGTTATTTATCTGGCAGTGCTATGAAAAACAGGTGAAGGATAACAGCCCTTTAGTCTGATTATTTCAACTGCACGGGATAGCGCGTAAATAGTTTGCAACGCTCAGCAATTACGCCGGCGTGGAATGCTGTTGGCGTCTCTGCATTAGTTGTGGCTGCAACGTACCAAATCTACTCTGTCTGATAGACATAACACAGGCTCATAAGTTCTGTTCCAGGAAGTGTTCCAGTACATTTAATATACGAAGATCTAAATGATCCACGGATGCTAACAATCAGGGCTAGCAACTGCTGGATATTTTGACATGCGTAATTCGTTGCTTGTGGCAGACAGCAATAATACTAATAATAATGTTTATTCCTAAATTGTAGGTGGTATATCTTTGGGCATGATCATAATTTTGCAGCCGGAATAAAAGCATGACTGACGGGGATTGTCGGTACAGGGGGCTAGGAAACGAACAGCGCCGTAGGGGGTGAACATAAGCCGATGTAGGCGTGGTCACCACTAAACCGGCACGCGCAGGGGTGCACAGCGACTGGTGAATTATATTCACCGCTTTCTGTTCAGTTCGCGTGATAGGCCCCAGTTAAACTACAGTCCTTATCCACCATATCGTAAGTCCTCTCTCAGCCACCCATCATTTGTTCGCAGTCCCCATCACAATAATTCCTGCATTGCACACCAACTAACCTAGGATAGGATTCTGTACCCAAGATAAAAAATATTACATCTACCTGTATAGCTCACTGTGCATTCGCCCGTACCAACTGATATAAAGGCTAGTCTACCTGTGTGCTACCTCGTTGGTTAAGTCCTTGCCTTCTCAAAATTACGCAATTTGTCTCTCCCTGACCTTACACCTACAATTTGCCCGGCGCTCGGCGGAAAGCGCGAGAGACGTCACCCCGGTAATCCTGAATCTTGCATCACTCATTGAAAGTGCCTCACACTCACCGATCAGGAGCACACCAATAATGCGTTGTTGTCCTCATACCACATCGCAAACCTCAAATGGACTGTAGTTTCTGGGTCAGAAAAATACACAAATTCGTAGGTTCGTCTAGCCTGACGTCTATATGAGAGACAACTTTATCCGATAATTTGTAGATCTCACCAGACCCCACTGATCTCGTCCCGTTCCCTCCGCTTTCCAAGATTCAAAATACGGTAAAAGCCCTCCGAACGCACCATATCGACTTTATTCATTCATTCAGGCTAGCCTCCGGTTCCCAACCACGTGGTCTTCAAACAGAGTCAAAATTACCTGTGACTCTTTATTGGCCTGACTCTGTCCGCGTCCAAACTCGTCCAACCCAGATTCAGCCGCTGCAGTAATGCGAATCATTCGCCTGATTGCCGTAAACTTGAAGTCCGTTAGTGGGTCTTCCAGAAACCGAAGTATGTCAATGCAGTGACGGCACGGAACTCACATACCCGGTCTAATGACACCCCCGCCATTATCTTCTTCGACTCACGACTGTCCCCCCTTCATCAATCGAATCTTTCTTTGAAACTACAATTAAGCTATCTACCTGGGGCCAACCGCCTCTTGGACCAGTTTGTTTGAACTCGCTGAAACTTTCGGTTCGATATAACCATCCCGGTTTTGCGCCGCGATTATAGTCTGCCCCCTCCACAAGTTCGACGTCTTTGACTATGGTACCCGTTAGGACTTATGCATCAGCACTATCTCCTTGTCGGAAAAATCTTCTATTTCCCTCCAACAGTCACACCAGTGAGTACTTTTGTTTATTCTTGTTGCCGTTTGAACGCCTGTTCTGGTTCTTTGGACAGCAACTGCCTATGGTTCCCAAATCTGACGCGCTCATTCGTGAAAATGTCAAGGTCATAGCCCACGTTTTCCCTGATGGCACGCAAAAGGCGATCACTTACGCCACAAGGTCGCTGGCATCAGCCATACGGAACCACGGTCAGGTTGGAAAAGAAATATTGATCATAATTTTTGGGATGAAGAAGTTCCACAATATGCTCCACGGCCGACAAATGAAGCTTAAAACGGATCACCAACGAATGTTGACCACGTTTTGCCCCACGGAAGGCATCTCTCGACAGAGTTAACCAACTTCAACGCTGGGGCACGATTATGTCTGGCTACAACTCCACCATAAGGTATGCCTCAACCGAGAAAATTTGGCAGGCAGTTGTGCTAACATGCCTTATTGCTTCTCATGAAACAAAAAATAAGATGCC
>NW_008751657.1:2613702-2685853 GCF_000715545.1 Opisthorchis viverrini | reverse complement strand
AACGGTTGCAGCCAAACTAGAAATTCCTGCTGTTGGCTTGGAGACCATGAACCAGCTACCCGTGATTTCTGACATAATCCACCGTGACACAAAAATTGACAGCTACCACATAGGGCGATGGGGTAACACCAAACCAGCTAGCCAACGACCATTTCATCGAGGAGACTACAGCAATTTTTCATCGACGGAGTTTATCATCTGCGGTCAGTGGCTGCCTCTTCTTTGGTGCCAGAATCGTTGTTCCCACCAAATTTCACTGCCGGGTCGTAGCATTGTTCCACAATGGACATTCAGGGACAAGCCGTATGAAGGCTCTCGCACTCAGGTATTTGTTTGCCGACTCGATATGGATATACACATGTACCAGTTGCATCGGAGGTGTTCCCGATGCGCGACTTCCCAGAAGCTACCCGACCGACGGTCGCCGCAGGCTTTTCTCTGGCTAGAAAACCCGCGGTTGCGCTCCATAAAGGTTTTGCCAAACCCATTAAAGAGCAAATGATTTTCATCGACGTTGTGCATTAAATGGGTGGCCAGAAGTCCATGTTACGTCTCAATCAACGAAGACGAAACCGTCACCAAGCTGCAGCATTTGGTTTCAGTATTCCGTATCCCGGAAAGTATTGTGTCTGACAATGATACTCAGTTCACATGCATCATTAAAGTGAACTCGTTCGAGGACTTGGCATTGTTCATATATTGTCCTTCATTCAACAGTCGTGCTGAAGGGTTTGTGAAAACCCTCAAACACGCACTGAATAAAGCAATCTGAGGAGACACAACAGCAGAAGTCTTGGGTAAGTTTCCGTTGCTGCATAATTACAGCAAATATCCATCCGCGGTCTCCTGAGGGTCGTTCCCCAGCGGAAATTATGAAGACCATGAAGTTGAGACTTTTCGTGGTGCTATCCTGTCCATATTCGCGTGTGTCCGATCACCATCGGGAGAATCAACTTAATAGTATGTAAACCGTGTACCCGCCAATGATTGCCACCCTAGGCGCCGAAATTGGACTGTTGATGTCTTCCTCAAAAGAATCGGTGGGACAATTTTCAGTGTCTGGGTGGGGTTGTCTATATATAAACTGAACGTCAACTAGCTATGGCTCAATAAGCGCCCTATCCCAGGAAGACAATAATCAGATCTTTAGCTGCTGCTCAAAACCATCGATTTCTCAGTGGTCACCCCTTCATCTGTTTGCCTAAGGTAGGTGCACTGCTACAACAAAGACGCTGTACCGGTCACGCCAAAATACGGGTGGGACCATTCAACTTTACCCGCACCAACAATCATACGTTCAACGGCTAAAACCGGGAGATGTCAGAAAAGTCAAATTCTTGAAAATAATCTCAACAAGAGGCTCCTTGTAGTTTTCGCACAAACTTGTTGGAAACAAAGCTCCTATGTTCTTCGTTGGCTAGCCTATTTTGATACCAAGATTCTGGAGCAGCGAACTGCGGTTGGATACAACATTATGCATCTTGTCTGAGGACTTTTGACTGACTTCCATTTCCTGTGATTTCACACTTGTAGAACAGACTTTCAAGAAGAATCGAATGGCTCATTCCAGGTAATTGGGAGGAATGCGTCAATAGAGCCTTTTTTGATTCGCCGGCAGCGTTCTCACGAGTTTCATAGTACGACCTAACTTAAGCCGTGTCATTTACCACCCAAAAGTTTATCGAAAGTTCAAAAATTGTATAAAAGGCACCTACATGCCCCCTTTTTTATTTAAGAACTTCATAACCGAGTGTATTAAAAACACTTGTTTAGTAACCTAACTATTTAACTAAGGTAGTCCAAAGTTGCACCAATCGTTTAAGGTGACTTGAAATTTTCCACGGTGAGTCCTTAAAACGCTCGGATTTTGGTTGTTCCCAAAACGTCCCTGTTGTTCAGGACGCAGACCTCATAGTTCTGTGCATGCTTCATCAATCCAGGAGTTTTCTATTTGGACGCCTGAACAAAGCACATTGGCATCCCAATTTAACATCATAATTTCCGAACCCGGCAGTATGTGCTATGAACTTGAAAAATCTCCACGCTAATATGAGACCGGTCCCGGAGATCACGTTGACTTTACTTGAAAATCGTTATCCTTCCGTGGATTGTGGTAACCATCTGACTACTCAGCATCACCGATTAGTGAGAGTTCCGTATCTCAAAACGACGGCCACACCGGTGCGGATCCCCCAGACCGTAATCTTCGAGAGGTTAAACCTTGAGGTTCAACCCTCATTAGTGCTTGAGGTATGCATTGTTTTTGCCCGATTAATTACTATCTTCGCATGCCTACTCTCTGCGTTTTCTCACGCTGAATAACCTTAGAATACAACGGGAGGGAGGGAAATTCAGAAGTATCCGACTACAAAGTTCAAAAATACTGGGTATCCCAAGGAGCGCGCTTAATTTGATAAATATTGACTTCACCTAGACAGGTTGGAAATCATAGCACGCCAGACTTTATGCCCCACCTGATGTATTATATGCCATACACATATGAACCATTGCACGTGCAAAGTGACAGCGTATAATACCCTGAAGAGATTTCTTGTTCTACTTAAGCGACATCCACCATTCCGTCAAATTCTTATATATTCGTTCCAGATGAAGGAAGCCCAGACTACCTAACACGTGCAGTACCGTTAATGAGAACCTCATGGACACCACGATCAGCCTTACAAACTCAAAGGATCCATGAACCGGTACTTACAACCCTCTACAACCAAAGGTTTTGCTGCGAATGTCACCAGTGCTCAAAGCCTACGGCTTCTCAGTCCTGGTTCCATATAATGCTACCGATAAAGTTAAATGATATATCATGGTCGATCTTCTTAGCTAGAGTGTGCTCCTGAAAGATGAACGATGTACACGGTTAATTCACAAGCGACATAAAAGAATGTCGTTTACATTCCGCAATGTATGCATTAAGGCGTACTACAAAAAACGAATTAACTAAAGCTCAGTCATTAGCTCCAAGGACGCCAAAAGTCATGGCCTCTACAGGCTGCCGGACAGCACACGTTACACAAAAGAGCTAGGAGATCACGTAAATGAACACGGTAAATTTCAGGCCCCAGGAATACCTCCTTGTTGGTCGTCCAACCGACATTAAAATTCAGTTTAACACATTCATTTTGGGATGTGATTACTTACAGGTCCGCATACATGGCAAGTCGGCTCTTTTGAGGGATCGATTTAGCCGAATAATTTCATTATCCACGCTAATATCGCCAGCGACGGTATTTTTCAAGCATACTCACCCGGCCATTTATAACAAGTAATTTTGTGAGTAAAAATTAGATTATTAGGCAGGAAAAGGGGATGGCACTAATCCTTGCCCAGTTAGAAAGCACAAAATTTGCAGAATTGTTCCGCAAGAAATGGTAATTTTTTATCATTTAGCCAAGTTCTTTTTTCGTTTCCTTTCCCAAGAGTACACACGTACCCTCCATAGCGCACGGGTCGCCAAAAATTGAATGATACGTGACGGTGAACTAAAGCTTACCTGTGTGCAATGCAGTTCCCACTAGCGCTGAAGAGTTATGATCATCGACTCGGGATTTCTGGGCTAATACCTATAGAAATCATCAGACTTGCGTACGAAGTAATTGAACGAAACAACTTTTACTGCCCTGCAAAGAAAGCAACCAACTGATCATGGTTACGCCCAAACTTTGTACAGTCGTTACCAAGACAATAAGTATTTACACAATATTGAGCATCGTTGTGATAATCCGCTGTTCTGTTTGTTATTAACAAAACCCGGGGAAACCCCGAAAAATTTGACTTTGTTGAATGGAAAGCTGCCTCAGTGACTTTTCAGGCACAAACACTATTGGCCACTGAAATTTCAAAATGTCTGCCAAATGTGCTCGTTCTCGGAGTCAGAGCTGATATCCACGAAGTCCCCGTCAACCCCCGGAGCAGCCAGGTGTTGGTTTGGGCAGCTGTAACACTTAATTTGTAGCAACCCAGTCACCCACACACTTGACTGTTCAACTCACAGTCGCTCACTAGATCATGACGTTTGTCTTTCTCTCATACTCACAAACACGTCACATTAAGCTGACTCATCGGACATTGATTGTCTGCACCGCTTAGTCAGCCTAGCAACTACTTATTTGCCGACGCTCCCACGTACACGCACTGGGACCTACATAAAGGGAAACCGAACCCAGTCAGGACACAGACTCGCGCGCGCATGGAGCAAGGAGCCAGCCAAACACTCCAAGTCCACGGACAACCACGGAACATGTGTAGCAGCCAAGCTGCGCAGAAAGCACGTTCCCGCCGTCCAGACTTTCACTAAGGGATTCTAGCATACGATAAGTTCCTTTTTGACTTGCTCCACATTTTTTATTGCTTCTTATTTAAAACGTGCTACAAATCGCTCATGTAAGCAACTGTCAATCACAGTTAAAAACTCTTATTAGTGCCTACCCCTTCTAAATCGTGTTATCGCCATCCTCACTTAAACACTAATAAATTACCTCACCCACCTCAGGATGCCGTGGCATCATCTCAATCTGGAGGCCAAATTCTTTAGGCACGCAGAATAGCCGCGGGATGGATTGACACCATACGCTCACCACTCACACAAAGATCAAAATATATGCCTGTCGCATTTCGAAAATTATGTGTAGTATGTTTCTTACCCACTTAAGCGCTCACCACAGGAGACGAATATGCACTGCAGTTGTTGGGACCATGTTCTGTCCTGTCCTACAGACGGCTCCACCGGATGCGGTCTACAAAAACATGGTATCCTACTGAATCATATCTTCCCCAAGTTTTTGATGGGAGCTATTAGGTGAACCAGCTCTAAACGTGACTGGACGACACAACTAATAATGGAATGGCCGCTTTTGTTAACAAAGATTAAACTGGTTGTTCTTCATTTGCCCTTGAAGGATGGGCTCTGTTTTTAGTATCACTTTTTGACCCGCCCACAACTTTCCACGTGAGCTTTATAAGCAGCCCGTTTTCGGTTGCACATGACACCTGTAGATGTCAATCTTTAATAGATCAGCTAGTTTGCACGTCTATTGGCCATCTGGATTGGCTAAGCGCATCGAGTTATCGAGCACCTATCCAGACTAGGGTTCACGACATTAAGAAGGCATCAAGAAAACTATGGTCCACAACAGTAGCTCTACGCAAAGCAGTATAGAAAGTACAGCCGTTTATCCCGTTTGTAAGATCCGGACGGTTATGGATCTCACAGTACGATTTCGACTATTAGACTATAAGTAGTTCGTAGCCAGTAGTCAATGAGAGCAGACAGACTTGGGGCAGCAGATAATATATTGAGGACTGACAGGAACTGGTTCCACAGACAAACGGATTAGTAAGCATCATGAATTAAACAAACGTACAATCAACAATGACGCAATCAGCAGGAGCGGGAAGTAGTCACTGACGCAGCACAGGCTTCTATAGGGGTAACAGCAAGTAAGTACCAAACGATGAACAGGCCTACATATAGGGGCAGACTGACAGTGTGAGTTGGCCGTAACGGCTCAGCATGGGTAGTCTTTCGGTCGGCGTCGACGCAGCCGCTCGTGTCGCGTGACAGGTCAGATCGCGCGCCTTCGTCCGTTTCAAACAAAGCTCAGCAAGGGCTATCTGACAGGCGCGAAACATGGCTATAACAAAATAATAAGCCGCCCCTCCTCCGGGCTCGATACCCGGTCAGCCCGCTTTTCCACCGGAGTGTGTGCTCGAAAATAGGTGCAATCAAGACGAACTTGCAGGCAATGACGGATGGGCAACAAAATATTGCCATCAGTTACTAAGGAATAAGCAGACCTTAAGTAGGAACGAAACGGGGGAAACCGAGCAGCACGCAAACGAAACGGTGTCATAATAAACGAGTGTAAGTCATGTTACTCATGAGTAGCCAGAAAACAGGGTAAGTTACCCTTGTTCACCGTTGATTCACAGGGGGAATCAATACGGTTCCTATATGCGCGTGCGCTATTGCGAGGGAATGTCCCTAAAAGACGGAAATCAGGTTCATTGGTCTTAGGCAAACCTTCATGACAGATATGCGGAGCAATGCAGTCACATTTCGCCAACACTCACAATATATTTGCGGTGCAGCTATCTAACTTAGGAGCAGTGTCGATTCACTGATACCTCACGGCCTTTGCATTTCCTGCTTAAGTCGAAGGTTTCTGTAATGGACAGGGGCACTCTAGCCTTAAAGCCGTCATATTCATCCACAATGTTCATTTTGTTATACAGAGCTCGTTTTGAAATATCTCCACGGCTAGAGAAAAAATATAGCAGCCGACAAGAGCAGTCTAGGATGTGAATGTGTTCATGCCGTGTATGGTTAAGGCAGTTGAATTGACCACTGCCACACATCATAGTTTTAGCCACGTGTAAGTAACAACACACGGAAATATTTGGTTTTCAATGATCTGTCGACAGACACAGTAGTGTAAGTTGTTTGCTCAATATCCATGGCCTTATAGGCGTGTTTGACAGGATTGTCACGCCTCGTATAGGAGAATCATAAGAGAGGGTGGTTGTATCATTGCCCATTGAGTTTGCAGTCTTTATCAGGAGCACCGAGACCTGGCAGTTGCGCATACTAAATCTTTTAACTCGAGTTCATTTCCAGTAGTATCAACACTGAGTGAAGTGTTACAACCCATCAATGACCAGGCGTGAGAAAAGACCCGGAGAGGTAGCGTGCGCCCTTATTGAACAGAAAGCGATCAAGTGGATTCAGCAGGGTGCCCATTAGCCGCACACTTCGCTTAGGTGCAAAAACCTTTACCAGTGGAGCAAAATTCATCGCGCCAAAGCGTTGCTTTTTCTTGCGTATGTGCTCAAACCGAAAACCATCCCAATCTTACTCACGTTTTTACAGCTCATAATTGTCCACTGAAGCAATTATACCTCTGGCAGAAAAGTCTGATGGAATAATTTCCCAGCATCGTTGATACCCCGGGATGCCTAAATGGGGCTCGAACTTGTGGACTGGTACTCTGAACTCGATTACCCGATTGCTTCGGTCTATCAGGGACAGGTCATAGCTTTCGATAAGTCAATTCCATTGTGCGAATACTAAGCGCCTATTCAGCTCGTTTATCCAACTTAAGATTACACAGATAGCGCAAAAAATCACGATACATGGAAGTTGTGCGCCTACTTTCACGCCGGAGCCCTAACTATTAAAAATCAGTCCCGGCTCGGACACCCAGTAACTTCAAGTTACATCAGTGTGTCCACAGGCTAACTACATTCAGACGATATCGGGCTTATCAGTACTTGCCTGATTCAGCCGCTTTAATATGCATCTCCTGAGGTTTCTGTTTTGGAGCATGCAAATCGTATAGTGGGCTCAGTTTCTGTGCGTTCAAATGGAGCGCTTGAACTTTCGGCTATGAGAGCTTCAACACGCGACACTTCAAGAAACCAGGTACTTATTCGAGATAGTACCGGCTCGATTGAAATGAGGCCTCTTCTCTACGTTTCTATTAGGATTGTAGACCTTTCTACCCAAGCAGACTTGGATTTGACCAGCTTTTTTCAAATGAATCAACATACATAGGTGGCGACTGTGGACCAATCAGCGTGAAGAATTTTCGACGGCCATCTTGGTTTAACGTCCTACGGATCGGCAACCTCCTCCAGGTTAGTTTACCGCTTGTCTGCCTGCGATGCGGTCGTGTGTTGTGCGGGTGTGTGGCGCTCTCGGTTTAGTGGTATTTATGGGATCAGGGACGAGTGTCTGTGTTTCTGAGTGACAATTTAATCGTTTTTATATCGGCCTAGTGGGTTAGATCTTGTGTTTAGAAGGGTTTTTCGTGGCTGCGATGAGGTTTTCCGTCATGTGTGATTGGTCTTCATGCAAAAAGCCGATCATGTATTTCTGCAACTTTCCGTCTTTCAGTTATGGTGGACGAGGTCCAGGCGCACCGCCGGCAGGTTAGAACACTGAGCGACTCTTCCAGGTATGGTAACCAGCGTTTTTGGTTTTATTAAGGCAGTAGGAGAGTTGTAGTCCTTAGGAGGATTTTGAGTCAAAATCACTCTTCTGCGGTCTCCCGCTTTTTTCTTCCGAATTCGTCGCTCTTGTAGCGGTCGGGCAACTTAGGAGGCTTCCGATATAGTGTTAGAGGTGTAAACGCTAGCTGCGTCATAGAATGAACGCCCCGCGGTGTATTTTCACACTTGTCTTGTTGCAGGGGAATTGTCGATTTTGGGTCAGCACTTATTGTTTGGTAGCGTGTCGGTCCGTTAGCGTGGCATCCGTTGGGAAACTGCTATCTGGTGTTGTTTGCTCTGAGGTGAGGTGCGCCCACCGGCAACTAGTCCGCACGCAAAGATATACGCCAAACTTGCTATTGTGTCGCTCGCAATATGACCGTCTGCGGACGAGTAACCCGTCTGCTTTTTTATACATAGGATGTGGGTTACATGCACTAGTTCACCTCGACGCGTATTCCGGGTGCAGCTCAGTACTCGTGTGAGGATAGCTAGTTGCGCATTGTCGGTCCGGTCGGGTTCTGTTTCAGCGGCTGGGGTGCTTCCAGGGGGTTGCGTTCTTGCCGAGTATCCTGGAATGTGCGAAATTTCCTCTTTTCTTGCAGTGGCGTCTGATAGCCAAAAGATGTTATTTGACTAGATACTGCTAACGACGTGCAGTGTTGCCCACTTTGCATCTTTAGGATGCAGGTGATCACCTTGAATACGTAGGTTACACGGTACGGTGAGTGTAGATCTAACGTGTTCACGGTCGTAGCTGGGTGAGACTAGTGTTTCTTGTGGAACCCGATTAGGACGGTTCTGTATGGGTAGTTACCAGATTCCTGTTCTCAGGTCGACTGGAAGGATAAACATGGCCTGGGATGCATGTTTGGTGCAGAAGTACCCGATGGCATTATGACGTGATGCTGAATAGAACATATCCTAGAATGGGGCGGGCCGAACCGCGTGGACTTGCCATATTCTCAGTTAGGTGACAGGATCACTAAGTCCGCTAGCCATTCGAGAAGATATCGGGCGTAGGTTGGCTTAATCTGTCGGGACTTTTGCTGACCAATAAGTGTTCGTTGCGCACACTCAGGTGTTAGTGTGTATGAACCGCGGGCGTTGAAGGACGTCCCCTCAGCGCGCCTCTCCACAGTCGTCACAAAGTGAACCTGAACTCAGTGGGCGGGTGCGTTTTTGGGATTAAATTCCAGCGAGTGAAGGACTCTCGGGGCAATATGAGTATTTGTGTAGTTACGCAGTGCGTCATCGGGCGATAGGTCCAAGTCAGTTGTACGTGCAGGTGAGCCGCGCTGATCGAAAGTGTTAAGTCACGGTGGAGCCAAAAAACACCCACCGACGGTGTCTGGGTGGAGTATCTTATTCCTGTACGATTTGCCGGATCAGTGAAATGCCATAGTGACATACGTGGATCTCCCCGGGCGGCAGCCATCCTAGTGCCCCTCCAGTCGGGATCGATGTAGTCCGTTGGATCGAGATTGCCAATTGGCCGAACAACGTGAGATCGATTGGTTATGTCCCTGACCGAGGGGTGCGCGATTTTGAATACCCTGGCCACTTAACCTGGATCGTATAAGCTGGTCGAATTCCATATTCCATGCTTTCGTGAGGGACTTGGGGAATCGGTCACGGCTTGATAGTTCGGCTGTCACGGAGTGCATTCAGCCGGTAAATGCGGGGTCCGGCCGCGCTCACTTTTTCATGCCACTTGTCGTCGTGCCAGGGTTTGATCGGCATAAACGACATTTGCGGATTGCAAGCTCAGACTGGTCCGGGTTGGCAGTGTGACTCAACGTTGAATCCCATGGTTGGGAAGAGCATATTGGGGTCATGGATTGATGGCATTTGTCCGAGTCGCGTGAGCGTGTTAGAGTTGACTGATTTTTGGAACCGCATACGGGAAGCAGAAGGGCCACCCACAGACACCGAAGTATTGTTAGACTGAGGTGGAATTCTCCGCTATAAATGGTTCAGAGCGTTCTCTACGCTGGTCGTTTGCTCCAAGTCCAGACTGGATGGCTGTCGTAGGCAGTGTAGGCGCCTTGGAGCGAGGTGGATGACGTACTGGCGAATATACGGGAGCAATATATTCCATGCGAAGCACTGGTCAGTTCCAATAGCTCGGAGAGTACGTGCTGTAAGGGTTGGTCATTATTTGTCGTACCAGGTCGTCTGGTGATTTGGCTCCCTTGGTTTCTACTTTTGCAACAGCTAAATGCTTTGGGGCAAGTTTGTAAGAAGAGTCAATCAGAAATAGCAATCCCCTAGTGGGAGCTCGTATTCTGCTACCATTGTTCGGTGGGTTTCGAGTGACAAGTATCACCATTTGTGGTAGATGTCGAATCCATTCGCCCATATGGATGCAGTCACCCTGTTTACTTCCTGTCCCCACTTGGCTGGGGACTCCCAGTGGTGCATTACTAAGGTCCTGTGCCATGTGGAGAGGAGCGCACCTTTCGCCCGGCTCGTTTAGGCGAGTCAATGCTAAGTACGGATACAATTGATGGATAAGGTAAAATCTCCAGGGGTCTGTCAGGAAGACTAAAAATTAATGCCTAAGAATTGTTTAGGAACGTCTGAAAGCATTGACTTGAGCATTGTGTTTCACTGTCCCTGGCGCTTACCATATGAATTTCGGTAGGATGGGAAAGGGTTGTCCCTCGAATAGCACACGCGTCATGGCGTCAGACCGAAGTGGGGAAGTAAGCAGTACATGCGTTACTTGCGACGAGAGCAGCTACTTATTTAGGGTCTAGTACAGACACGTAGACCACTTGAGTAGCATGGTGCTGTGCAAGGCTGCGTAACAGTGCAGGCGAACGAGTAATTTATGTACTTAGTGGAGCTGCCACAATTCATCCTAACTACGACGGTGTGGAGGTAAAAAAAATAAGTAGTCGCTGTATAGCCGTTTCGGTGCTACTGTTTCGCTGTACCCATAGGCTTCAATGGGTTCATTTGAATGTCTCCACAATCTCGAAGACATCGTCATGATAAGTGAAGCAAGAATTGATGTCGCGGATGAGAACGCGATCAACTAACTATTCTGTCACATGGCACGTTTATCGCACCGGCCCCTACGTCCATACACCGTGGTTGTTGCATTAGTTTTTTTTGTAGTCCAACTATGGACTTAGTCGAGACTCGCATCAGTGAAAGGTTGCCATTTTCTTGACGTAGAGCCCTGCTTAGTCGGAAGCGATGACCATCAGATAGAGTTAGATGAGTCAGCGGTGCTCGCACTATCATGATAAATAACCGGATTTATTCGTCCGCACAGCGCGCATTACTTTAGCTGACAATGATGTAGTAGTAATCGAGGGCCTGCAACACCCTTTTGGTGTGCAGCACATGCATTCTTTGAGGTTCATTTGATGTCTGGGCAAATTCCCCGCGTAATTAAGTCAGCTGTTGAACTGAGGGTGAGTGAGGCAGCTGGTTTATATGGGCTGCTTGCAGATTTGTGGGTACCGCAGTTGCCCATCAGTGCTCTGGCATCTTTCGTTCTAGATGGACTGCTCCATCGTGTGGTCCAGCGCTTAAGGGTGTATCTGGTCATAAGGGCTGTTGACTGCCTTCGCTATTCATCCAGAAATTTTCGAAAAAGCCTGGTCGCTCACTTATGAGTAATGGAGCTGGCTCTCCCCCGAAACTTACAACAAAAGAAAACAAAGTCTAAGTAATTAGGGTATATACACTCATTTGCAAACCAATTTGGTTTTTCAACAGACTCACCTGGAACCCGGCTAAATCTCTCGGTTTTGATGTTTCCAGGCAACTAAATGTGCTGCACCAGTCCGCCTCATGTTTCAGTCGCTACGATATTCGGGATATCGCAATACATATGTATTTCTGTAACGCACTACTCATAAGGTTGCTGAGTCTCTCGAAAAACTAAGTTCGTTTGCAGAGGCTGTCGAGGAGTTTTCAGCAACCTTATGAGTAGTGCATCACAAAAAACAAGTAACTTCTTGGAACTTCCCATCTCTGCACATCGTAATTGGTGGGTTATGGGATTTCTGTCTGGTAGGAAACGAAGAATCAGCCGATCGGTCCTCTGAGTCGTATGGAAAGCACACGGAAATGCTAGTCGAAGTCCTCTGTAGTACGCGTGCTATTTCGCTCGCGCTGGATTTTTTCACAGATCGCCCCCACCAGCTGTGACTTGTGCACATCTCAGGTCCAAAGTCAATTTTGCAGCCTCTTTCAGCAATTTCCACGGAAAAGTTCCTTTTACGGGTATCAGTAACTTAGTAGGTCCTTCCATTTGAAATACGGCACAGTCTCTGAAAAGATAACTAATTGGTCCCAAACATTTTCCGATTAATTAGGGGTAAATAATTTTTTCAAGATGTGCGGTTTGCGTGAGCAGCAGTGAAGATGGGTGACGTCATTTTTCACTGTTCTATAACATGAGGGAACTAAAACCTGGTACTGTGACATCGAAAGCATTGCTACACGAAGGTGTGCTGGGCAGTTGTTTCGTTCGCCAATCGAACAATGTGAGCCAACAACACTGCGGTGGAAGGCAACTTATTAACGAATATAAAGTGTTTCCTGCTTGGTTATTGCTGGTAAGGAGAATTTCCACGAAAGAAGATTTTGAAACACCATGGGCTTTTCATCTTCGGGTACATTTCGTGATTGGAGGTCTGTGAAAAGAAGGGTCCCTGTAGAATACCCAAGAAAAGTTGTGCCATGTTGCGGCTGCCACATTCAGGTTTGGCCGCGTGTGTAGCTAGCGTTTTTCACGATAGCAACGTCGTTTATAGTCTTCAAACACGCAGTCTACGTCCTTCATGCCGTTTGGTGTAAAACAAAAGTGCTTCCGAATGATCGGGACGATGAATCAGAACTTGTTTTCTCTCGACGGAATCGAGGTATTCCATGGTGGTATGTGCGCAGAGTATGTGGCACATATATGAAACTCACCAATGACTGTCATCCATAATTTACCGTTTTTAGGTCGCTAGACTAGACATGATTTGGAAGACGGATGCTCAAAACTACTAGCTTTGATGTTCTTACCGTAACAGGTTTACCAAAACGGTAGTGTTTATGCCTAGTATATTCTGAAAGGTATTCGCAGCCGACTGGTGGAACCCCATCCTTTTACTGAAAATTCCCACAGTCTGTCCAGATAGGGTAAATAACGTCTGACTTGTCTCTTTGTAGCGATAAGCGTTGTTTCGATACACTTGGGGTATTGTGGTTGTTTTCTACATAGTATAAAGAAATGGAATGCCAACGTTCTTCAGTCTCCTGGTTACGGACAATGGCGCGTATTTTCAGCAATTCGGAGTATTCTCACTCCTTACCTTAGGTTTTTGGGTGGTTGGTATATTCCATGCTATCCGTGTCGGTGCAATCATTTTTTGGGAATGCTTCAGAAGTATTGAAAAAGTAAAAGACCATTCAAATCATGTTCACGAGCAATCAGCCTGCTGTCCACCGAATTCCTTTTGGTCGCTTGAAGCAGGTATCAGATTAATGTCTGCAGTCTTGGTGTTAATCACATGTCAACCCCGAAGGCTGACTTGCTGTCGATCTTGCTACTAGCGGTAGATTTCGAACAAGCAGCGGCCCTCCTACCTCGTTTGCCAGGGGCGTTATCCTGAATTCTGTCTAAAGGCTTTTGTTTCGGTAGATTTGAACTGTTTGGTGTCTGTTGGTCGTAGTTATGGTTGGTGGTTTCTTTGATGAGCTGGGCAATTTGGCTGCAAACTTCGAATCACCAGCCGAATGCGTTGTGCATAGAAGTGCGTTGAGATCGAAGGGGAAAGTATGAGTAAATTCTTGCCACAAGCATTCTGAAGTGCTTACACTTCCAAGCGCTAAATCAGACAATCTGGAGAAGGACTGACAGCAGGAATGCCACTGATATCGATCACGTGCTATTCCCCACAATATCTCCAACCAAGCGCAGGAGAGGTCACAGGAACCCCAGTGAGTCAGACGGGATAGTTTAACTTAGTCTTCCGGAAGAAGACTTAAAACAGCCAATATGCATATTTCAATAGTTTTTTCTCCCTGTGAAACGAGAAATTAATCTAGTGACGTGTGTAAAAGTCCACGCCTAATGACTATTTATCGAGGTTGCATTTGCTGGAGTAACGGTGTTTTTTCAAAGTTTTTATGACTTGTTAGTTGCGAGACATTCAATTCCAAATAAACCCTTGTACATGAAACCGCCACTTACAGGGAACACGTTCGAACAGGTAATGTCAAGAGTATTAGAAGACAATATTAACACGTTCTACTTACTACTGAACGGTTCTTCGCTTCCGGCATAAAGGTGATTCCAAGTTTACTGTTTGGATTGTCCCGGCGGATCAAGTTATATCGGCCGCAAGACCAGGCACCCATTCGAGCATTGTCTTGTATGGTTGAATAGCGCAGTTGCCAGGTCTCTAAAGTGTTGCGGTCACCTCGTTCGGTCAGCCTCCACCGCATTCTGATTTTGTCAACTAAATGCATGGAACACATTCGAAGGCAGTGAAGTGTCGCATTTTGGCCACAACTGAAGCACCAGTCGTTCGGTTCAATCGTACCCAGAACCGCCACGCTCATACACCGCAATATACCTAACCTTCCCGCCCTGTGGTTGATTCTTCAACCCTTACCCCAGTAACATAATTGCTCCTCATTCTCCTTGGTGGGACTGTTTTTTAATTACTGTTTTCGAAGTGTCTTGTTAATTATCAAGCCTTGACAACTGATCTGTTGCTCGTTTTATCTGCCCTACTTTTCACCTCAACAACGGGTGTGATATAAAAGCCATCGTATCTAATTTGGAGAGTATCGCCGAGACTAAATCTGACCGCAACGCGTTGCTTTTTATTCCCGAAGACATTGTGCGGCGAATAAATTACGTTTGTCATGATTGTTTATATTTGCTTTATTAATGGTAAGACTTGTGATCGTCACCATAAATGACACCTCCGTGGTCTTCACAACTACAGATACCGCACCGCTTGTATTCATCAGGTCCATGTGTGCCTATCGGCGAACTAAATTCGTTAACTTTCGGCAATTTGTTATATTTGTAGGTCTCTAAGAGATTTATATATCGTGTTTCAAATAGGACCTCACGAACGGGTTGGCCGAACAGAATTAGGGTCTGACTAGAAAGACCACTTGTCACAAAAGTATGTAGTTCGGCTCATGAGCTCTTCTGGTGACAGCATTTCGATGTTCGTTCCAGGGTTATGAATTTTTAATTAAAATGTCAACTTGCATAAGGGCAATCGAATTCCGCGTCAGCTGAGCTAGTCGCAGTCTGTAGAAACATGTATTTTAGATAGGAACCTTCATCTGTATGAAGTCCGCTGGTCTGTAATAGCATGAAGCCGATAGATTGTTAGCAAAAGTGTGGCCGGATTAAACAGATGAGCAGTTCCTACGATTAAAGATGAACACAAACCCAATTCGGACCGTTTCTAGCAGAACCTTTGATGGCTAGAGATGAACGTCGAATCTTCGGTTCCAATTCAGATTACGAGTGGTTCAAAATAGAAGTCACGAGTCGAGAAATTAGGACCTGCTCCAGACTGGTTTCGCAAATAAAGTTGCTGATTTCCAACAAGGACGAAACGACTGTAATGTCGAAGAGTTTTCAGCAACCTTGTGAGTGGTTTCCTTTATGAAAATATAATGCGATATCTCGAATATCGTACCAATTGAATCATGAGGCGGCCTATGTGCAACACGTTCAGCTGGAGGACATCATAAACGAGAGATTCATTTGAGTCTCCCATGAAAACCAAATTGATTTGCAAATGAGTGTTTTTCTCGAAAACGGTGACATTCCTTTTTTGATAATCCCTTAGATAATAATTTGCTGAATATGGTGTACAAATTATGGCATGGTTTACCGCCCAAGAATGCCAATCAACTATGAACTCTGCATAGTTTCTTGCGTGTTTAAGTCTTTAAAGTATGTGTGCCCAATAATAACATTACTTTTTGGTGTGGATGGCTAGTCGCTCGTAAGACAGATCCTTGGTCACAACTAATAACTGCATAGGGGAAACAATCGAAACAATCATCAGCCCCAAAGTTGGCTGTCACATCTGTTGGGTGGACTCAACAAAGAACCACCTTAACAGCTGCATTATTCTGGAAATTCTTGGTGGTCTAGTCTAACCTAGCAAATTCGGCGACTCCCTGTTCTGTTCCTGGCGAAGTATCGTGGATATATCAACAGCCCAAGTGAGCTTACTGAAAACCGGTAGGACAGCCACAATTTCAGTCTGAAAGCCTCCTCGGAGTTTCTACTGAAAGTCATCAAGTTAGGTTTCCCTACCCAATCATTCCAAGTATGCTCCGCTCCAACGGATCCTGAACACTGTACGTCTCCCGTAGATGGGAAGTATAAACAATCGTTCAGCTGTAACACGCCTTTGGTACCTAGCTACCAGACCGATGGTAGGCCGCAGGGCAGAGATACTGCCAGGTCGACAACGCCTAGACAGGAGAAGTTGAGATGCATAGGTTGGGTTCGGTCCACGGGTCTTCCGGTCAGCAGTTCGCGCATTCATCACTTATTTGGGTCGTCTCTCGTGATCCAGATTCCCTCGTAAAATGAATTGGTAGAGGGTTGTCATTCTTGATAATTATGCATCATTTTGTTTTCTGTTATTCGGTGAGGATTTAGTGTTCCGAGTGTAATGGAAGCCCATACTTATTGCTTGCAATTACTTCCCATGTAATCTAAGGAATCTCTCGAAGCCGCAGTGATTTGGAAGTCCGTGATTCATGTTTTCAACAGAATTTTTATTCCACAGGGGGTAAATTTTGCTCCACTACATAGAACTTAGTCGCTGGATTGATGCGTCATCCCTGCGATGAGAAATCGGCCAAATATCTGATACACTGGGTAATACTGCTGTCAGAGAGAATCAGACTTTTCTTTCAATCCATTAGGCGCTATCACCGATGAACTGGTGAAAAAATCTTGCAATGCTTAGGCCAGTGCAGAAATCTATCAGCATCCTTCAAGCCCGGTGTGACCCGAACTATTTTGGATCGCCTACAACTGTCCTGGTACGTGCCAGGAGAACTTTCATTTGTACGGTAGTGAAGCATCAGTGTTGAACACTGGTGTCATGTTGTCGATGATGATGAAGTTATTCCGGAGCGAATTGGCACCGAAGCTCGGGGTTTTCGAACAAAAAATTTATGTACGTTCGCGGGACCGAATATCGGATAGCTAGTTTGCAAACATGTCACCGCCGATCGAGGTTATATCGTCAGTGAGTTGTGATGTGTGCGTCAGCGGTGGTAGCACCTGTTAAGGCCAAACAAGAAACACCGAAAAAAATTGTAGATTTTATTCGTGCACCCCTTTTTGAACACTTGAAATTTTTGCGTAATCTGCGTGAAGTGTGACAGCAAAAGGTCAGAGGACACGGTCAGCGTCAATTCCCTTTTCGTAATGTACAAGCGATGTATATGAATTAAACTATGTTGGCAGAAGGATAATGTAGGTATTGTAGGTGGTCGTTAGTTTGTGCTCTGAGCTGGACAAATTGAAGTGTTTTACCACCAATCGAGGTGACATCATCAGTGCGATATTAGGGGCGTAGCGAAGGATCGGTACTTGTGCGCTGAGGACTGTTGCATGTGCGTTACCATACGTGTCGCTAGCCGGGGCAATACGTAACCTCGATCCAATCAATCAAAGTCCCCGGCTCAGCGAACAAACCGACAACCATGTTGACAGGTTTTAGTCAGACATCCTGCATGCCACTTTGTCAAGGACCACGACCCTGAGTAGAACTGGATAGGGTCGGAAAGGATTGGAAACTGGGTCCAACCAGCAGCTGTTCCGGTCGGCTTTTCATCCACTTTTGGCGCCATAATTGCATACGGGCAAGCTGACCCATGTAAGGACGAAAAACAAGTGTTTGGCCTACCTTGCCCAGAAAATGTTGGTTGCACTTTTGGTAAGCAGGCTTCGGGAAAATAGTCACCAGGTTAGGCGTCAGAAAGAGCTAATTTTTTCCATTCTGTTCAGATTTTAACCAAAAACATTTCAGATGGTGAGACTTATTTCCATCTTGTCAGGTTGTAACCTTCCGGAGAGTACTAAAGGTGGCGCTCCAAGGCCATTTTGAGGCCAAGGGCTAGAGGGACGCAGGTCCCTTAAACTTTCGAAAAGTAACTTCGTATTTGATCCAACAGTACTTGATCATGGCGTACTTGCTTCCCACTAGATCGTTTACCATACCGTTGTCCACATATGCAAAGTACTTCATGACATTTAGAGGAGAGTGAACTTTAAGCTCACATGGTAGCTCGTAATTCGTTAATCCTTACGTTTGTCCCTCATTTGCACAGGAGCGATGGTTCTACCTCTTCGGGCTCAGAGCTATCTGAAGCCTCCGTTGGGAGGGAAGAGCCAGTGTATTCCAGACAAGGACAACAGCCTCGATCTAGGAAGCAGAACATACGCGAAGTGAGTTGATGGTTCCGCCCAGAGGTGATGGGAATTCGTTTATGTGCTCATTTTACTTCTCCGGAAGTATAGCACTTCCCTCCGAATTACGGTCGTTAAACATTTGACTGCATTCCTGAAAACACCCTATCTCCAGGCTATCCTATTCTTTGTTCGGATTTCATCTGCCACTACTTGATTTTGTGAATACTACTGTTTCTTTGGTGGTAACTGTCTGACTCATTAATTCTCCGTTGGGAATCACCGACCTTTGAATGTATCACCCACTAACTTTCGTACGATTGCTGAATAGTTAGCTTCAGAGGCCAACGTCTATACGTCTTGGGTTTTACAAACACGTGAATAGTGATTTTAACGAGTGACTAGCACGGAAGAGTTAAAACTTAGCCCTTAAGGAGGGGTTGCTTTGAGCATCTATATCCAGGATTGGGGCCAAAACAGAGTTGAACAGTACTTGAACAAAATTAGCTTAAAAGACTCAAGTGGGACCTGCGGCAAAATCATTCATGAAGAACAACTCTTTTCTAATAAACGCTTGAAGACGGAATACAGCAACGAAAGTTTGCACGACATTCCGGGTCTAGTTCGTTGTCTCATCAGACGCATGCTAAAGATCTCAGTAATAAATAGATAAGCAGAAAAATTACCGCGTCTGAAGCTTGCGGAGGTTGTGTCAACCGAATGAAATGCTGTTTTCGCTTACACTAATCTGGGTTGCATTTGAGAATAACGATGACTTGAACAAATCTATTGTTTGTTGTGCTTAACTCAGTGTCAGATGCAGTCGTTGGGTCGACACGGTGTTTACTACCAAGCAATGGAAAGTTTTGGGTCATATATCAGTTGATATTTTTGTAGACGATTGGTACTGTAGCCCATCCATTGTCGGTATTCTATCTCGAAATTACGAGAGGAAACGTGTGGCATTTTCGCACCGCTAAACCCCAATGTCAAAAATGAGCTCAGCTCGCAGAGCCAAAACGGAGCTCTTCCTTTTTTTCGATGTTCTGGTGCACTACAAGGCTGCTGGAACCACTCAATGGTTGGTATTTCACAAATATTCCTTGACGGGCTATTATATTCAATTCATAACCCTCGTACCGATGCGATGTCAACGTGGTCTGACCAAAAAAATTGCACCAGCTTTCCCGACAAATATGCACCAATTACACTTCCCGATAACAGACACTCGAGTCTAACTGTCATTAAGATCCCAAAACTAGGCATTCTTACTAATCTACCGTACTTAAGGTACAAAGTCAGTGACCACGAAACATTCCCTGACACCTGCGGCACAAGGAACTGACTGCAGTCATGCCAAGTTTCGTTCACAAGTTGCGATAAAATCTTATTGATGAGAGTTCCGTTGGCATTGTACGCGAAGTCCAATATCAGCTACCGGTTCACCTGTGTGTGGATGCATGGCCATCTTCCTTGGAAGAATGAACGGGACGGCAACTGTCACTAAGGATGGAGGAGCGGAGGCTGTTAAGAATGCAAATCGACTGAACCAGTCAGATGCACCGACACAACACCAAAGTCAAATTGGACCACGGCATCCTATACTATTGGCTCCTTCAGTTGCCTGTCATGTGATTTGGAGCAATTATCCAATCGACCCATCGGCTGCATTGACACGGACTTCAGCGCAGCATTGAAGGCGCCATTGAGGGCGCTACTAGGCCACGTCTGACAATGTCTCTAACCATGGCACTTGTTTCATTTCCAGTCGAAATCTCTATAACTGGAGGCTCTGTGTCATGGATTGGGTCAGATATAACTGATATAATCGGAGAAAGATGAATGGTGTGATGAATAGAGACGTGCAGGAGCCTATCGAAGAGCGCCACAGACCGAATGATCAGTAATAATAAGCTACAGTGGAAAAGGGGATGCCCTAGAAGACAGTCAAAACAGAAATTTTCTTTTGAGGGCAATCCTCCTTACAAGATGGAAATTGCGAAGTGAAACATTATATACGCGTTACAAAGTATGGTGAGTGTTAACGACTGTGAACATCCAAGGGTAGTCATTGGTAAAGAACTGCTGTTTGGCTCAACCAGACATACCAATTTAGCCCACTTGTGTTCACCTTTTTCTTTCCGCCATAATCGAAAGCATATTTGATGTACGACCATTGTATACTTCATATTTTGGGTTTACAGGAATCCGGATTGTTTAACCTGTAGCATAAATGTTTTGTTTCCCTGGGCTAGGTCAGCAAGGTATCCTCTTTTACATTAACACCTAGCTTCAGTGGTGCACCACTGTATACCTTTGAGGGTCTGTCTTTCAAGTTAAATTTTACTGCAAGTTGTTCCTGGTAGTCTGTTGGGCTTCAGCGTAAAACAACGGAGCCGAGAACGGCTAACTTTCCCCCGGGACTTGTTTTCTCTTTAAAGGTAACATTCTTTTGCCGTGATAAAAGTGGTTGAACTCTTCCTGATTTTGTATCACAATACTTCACCGTAATCGGTGGAACAACTCGATTCAGCAACAAGTTTGAACGTCTTATTCGTTCCACTGGACAGATGAGGGCAATAAGTAATAATGTATCTAAGACCTCAACAATGGTGACATTCAAATCTCGTGTAATTTTGCTCACTGAATGAAACAGAACCAACCACAATGGCGAGGCGAATAGCGAATTTGTTCATATGGATGTAAACTGTGCTGCAAGATGGTCAGTGGGTGAACTGATGGTAACGGTCGTACATGACAAGTTATGCTTTAAACTTCGTCGTTAGGACATCCATTTTAAATGTCCCAGCTACAAAAGTTGAAAACCAGACATGAATCTATCATTGATGATTAGTCGAGGTGGGATACTGGTGAAATATACCAAATAAGCTGAAGTTGTGCACCTTTTATGGTTGGAAATTCAGATGTATTCTTCACTGCGTCGCGTTCGTTTGTGCAAACGAAGTAATGTTTCACTATGCACTCATCTGCATACCAATTTGGTTTCGACGGGAGACTCACCTAAAACTCAGCTAAATCCTCCCTTCATGATGTCAAAACCAAATTGGTATGCAGCTGAGTGTATTACTCAAACTTAGTACAATTCGGGTTTGAATAGAACATAAGATTGACGGGAAACCCCGGAACTGCACCTACCTGATGAGCCCTAAGAAGAGTGAAACCGGTCGCGGGCTGTCGAAGAGCTTTCTACAACCTTACAAAGTAATGTATATTTTGGTTCGATACCCTGATCGTCTTGAGTCATTCCGAACTTCAGCAGTGGAGTTGTAGAATGCCATGAAACTGAACGCTGGTACAGCGATTTCCAAACTACAGTTTCTGTCTACCTGGATCCTTACACTCTACCTATAAATAACTCGGAGAAGCGCAAAGTTTAGTGGATACCACTGTTTTATGGGTTTGCTGAAGCACTTCACAAAAAACATCAATCTAAAAACAACAAAAACAGCTCCTAACGGGCATGTATTTTTCACCAGTGTTAAACTCAGCCAGAAATTAATTTTGTTGGCAGGTGGAAACAAAGTACTCTAGACGTAGGTAGTCCTCACTTTCCTTCTGTTCATTGGATAATGTAGATTGTACCAATTTCCATCCAGTAACTACGACACAGACATTCACAACGGATCAATCCGTACTCTAACGATAGTGATTTCGCTAGCGGTTTGCCTTGCGACTGGAGATATCGTCAGAGAAGTGGAACACCGTTTTAAGAGAGTCGTTGAAGTGTTTGGATCATCTAACATCTGAAACAAATAAAGTACCTAGAAAAACCATCGAAAGTTATCTGTGAGCTGGTTGGAAATTCGCCTGCCAAGAGCGCGAATCGGAAATTCGATTGAAGCCGAAATCAATCCATTTGGGGGTCCAAAACTGAATTAGTTGTATTCGAAACTGCATTGATGGGGGAACGCCCACATATGACTGAGTGAGTTTTGGTTTAAGGTTGTTATCTTGAAGGAAAAACGAACGATATGTGGCCCTATTCAGAGGGATTGCATTAAGATTCCGTTCATTGCTAATCGATGTGACTGACCTTCCAGACCTGTTTCTAGTTCTCTGTGCACCGACAGGATGACAAAGCTTCACAACTACAATGCATCAGTAATTAAGTATTGCTGGTGTCTTGTTTACCTGTCTGGCTAATCATGAATTTTTACATTACTTTGGTACTGTGCGCTACTTGATAGGTAGTGTGTACCAATTTGTGTAGTGATAATTTTAATCGATTCATACGTTGCGCGCAACATTCCAGCTCTATCGTTTGTTATGTATCTTTATTACAGCTACGGGACGAGTTCGAGGACTATCCGGAGCTTTACGGAATTCGAAGATCTGGTCGGTGCAGAAAAGAACCATTTCGCTTTAAGCCATCGGATGCTGCGGCAGCTCGTATCAGACGCAAGAAACGTGACTCGGATGGCGATTCTGATGGCGAAGGTCAAACTACTGACGATAGTTCTGACAGTCAATGGAACGGAAAGGCAAAGGTACCAGTGAGCAGTTTAGTGAGCTTCTTAATTCTGTTTAAATTATATTCTGGTGTGTTTGCAGGACGGGGGTATTTGCTACTTTCTGGTTTTTGCTCGAGGTCGGTCTTGTGAGCTAATTAGGTCTAATGGAGAAGAACCACTCCATCAACCCTCCAAGAATAAGCAGCCGCATGGTTTCAAAAAAGCCTTAACGATGCTTCGCTTTTCAACTAACAGTCACAGGCTGCTGGAAACTGGAAATATTGTAGGATATCTCCAACGTTATTTGCAAAAAGCTTACAAAACGTAACAGCTGTTGACTGACTTCATTTTTTCTCACGGCCGTAATGTTGACTACTGATCGTTCCCTTCTTACAAGCATTGTCACTCACATGTAGAGGCTTGTCGGCAGGCGAAGTTCTCCCAGTGACGAGCTTCTTTGAACTCAAAGAAGCATTGTTTTGTCCGACGCTGTTGATCACTTAGCTTAACCTACCTGATAAATAGTGTGGTATCACCCTCGACTTACCACTGCTATCTCGACTTTTTCCATCCGTCTATCTTTTTCAGCGGCCAAATCGCTCAGTTCGAACCCGCGGGAATCGGGTGAACTACAAAAACGCATTTCTGGATGACAGCTCTGACGAATCAGAAGCGGAGGGTTATGACCGCCGTCCAGCTGCAAACAATCGAACTTTGCAAACCAGCACACAAAACAGGTAATAACCCGTTTGTTTTCATTATAGTTTTTCAACTTGTCAGGGCGTTTTATTCTCTGGCTTTATGTTCCTTCTATTACCCTCTGACTGATTTTCTTTTCAGTCAGCAGACAACCTTCCAGAAACCCAAAGGTCCTCTGGTCAGGAAACTATGTTCATCTAGGCTGGCAGCCAGGTTAGCATTTTTGGTTTGCTCCTAGCGTCGAGGCCAATGTTGTCTGCATGCTTCATCATGCTGGTTATATGCGTGCTTCTGGTCATTGCCTACATCATCCAGCTCATCCCTTCAGTATTTTGTCATCGGTATCTGGCTCACACCATTCTTTACCGCTTGATTCACCTTTCGTTTCATTGATCACCTATAGTGCTGTGCAGCTGATGACCCTTGTTTACCTTTCTTTGCACTTAGTCCCAACTTTTTATATTTTTTTCAATTTCCAGGACTGATTTCGATGGCAAACAGTCGGGTGGATCCCCTCAGTTGTCAGATGAGGAGTTGGCGGACACTCCATATCAAGATGCCGACTGGGGTGAGGCTGAGGAGGCTGATGTCATCGAAGAAGTCCTTACTCATGCTGTTCGCCGTAAGGGTGCACTTGGAAATCCCACTACCTTGTACAATACGAAGCTCGAGAAGGATTTGAACGCAGATTTTGACCCATCTTCAGAACCTGGTGAACTTCAGTTCCTCATCAAGTGGCGTAACTGGAGCCATATCCATTCTACCTGGGAAACTGAGGCTTCTTTGAAGAGTCCAGACCGTGGTTGCCCCGTTTACGGATTTAAAAAGCTAGCAGCTTACCAGGCCTCGTTAAAACAAAAAGAGGAGAATATGCGCTTTGCAGAACGTGAAGATTTAGAAACAATGGCTTATGAGGAGGAACGCAATGAACAAATATTATCCGACAAGATGCAGGTGGAGCGGATCGTCGCTCACAGTCGAGATCCGGAAACCAACACGTTTGATTATCTGATTAAATGGTGTAGGTTGGATTATCGCTTTTGTTCTTGGGAGTCTGGTAAAGTCGTCCGTGCTTTGTACCCTCCTGCGGTTGAAAATTATGAAGCGCGTTGTCGTTCCACAGAACTTCCAAACAACAAATGTGAAGTGTTACACACACGTCCAAAGTTTGCACCTCTCACTGAGCAACCGGACTACCTAGGCGACTCAGCAGATTTAAAACTCCGGGACTATCAGTTAGAAGGAATCAACTGGATGTTACGTGCTTGGTGCCGTAATAATAGTGTCATTCTGGCGGATGAAATGGGGTTAGGAAAAACCATTCAAACAATCGGATTTTTATCCTGTCTATTTCATGAGTACAAATTGTACGGCCCGTTTTTGATAGTGGTTCCGCTAAGTACGGTCTCCAGTTGGCAGAAAGAGCTGCAGTTGTGGGCTCCCAGAATGAACGCGCTTATATACACCGGTGATCACGTATCTCGTCAGTTGATCCGTGAGCATGAGTGGTCTGCTGGTAGCTCTGGTGGTTCCAGACGTCAGCAGGTTCTGAAATTCAATGTATGCATAACCACGTATGAGATTCTTCTCAAAGACAAGTCCTGGTTGGGCCAAGTTTCATGGGCTTTTCTTGGTGTTGATGAAGCACATCGTCTGAAGAATGATGCCAGTCAGTTGTATAAAACGTTGAAGACATTTGACACTAACACCCGACTGCTCATTACAGGCACTCCGCTGCAAAATACAATGAAGGAGCTTTGGGCATTACTGCACTTTATCATGCCTGAGAGGTTTCCTGTTTGGGAGGAATTCGAAGGGTCGTACAGTGTTGCTGAAGATGATCCAGCTGCTCGAGTCGATGGAGAGGCCTTTCATCACCTTCACAAGGTTTTGCGTCCTTTCTTACTTCGACGTGTGAAGAAGGATGTCGAAAGTTCCCTACCAGAGAAGATAGAGCGGATCCTAAGGGTCGATATGACAAAAGAACAAGCGAATATATACCGCCTTATCCTTGCCCGTAATTATGATGGACTCATGAAAGTCACTCGTGGCCACAAGGCCTCATTCATTAATATTGTTATGGAGCTCAAGAAATGCTGTAACCACGCTCACCTCATAGCGCCTCCTCAAGAGAACGACAAGCGACTATGGACTAATGATGAGTATTTATGGTCCCTCATACGCGGAAGTGGCAAAATGACGTTGTTAGACAAATTGTTGCAGCGCCTTAAATCCAAGGGACACAGAGTCCTTATCTTCAGTCAGATGGTCCGTATGCTGGACCTAATTTCTGACTACCTGACACTTCGGGGTTGGGGGTTTCAACGACTTGATGGATCTATCCGCGGTGCACTGCGCAAACAGGCTTTGGACCATTTCAATGCAGATGGTTCCACCGATTTCTGCTTTCTTCTTTCAACTCGTGCCGGTGGTTTAGGCATTAATCTCGCGACTGCTGATACGGTCATAATTTTCGACTCGGACTGGAATCCTCAGAACGACTTGCAAGCTCAGGCACGCGCACATCGAATCGGCCAGACCAAGCAAGTTTCTGTCTATCGATTGGTCACTCAAGAGTCTGTTGAAGAAAAAATCATCGAGAGCGCTACCAGGAAAATGGTCCTTGACCACCTCGTAATACAGCGAATGGACTCAGCAGGTGGCAGTCGGAGTGCTGTTAGTAGGAAGGGTGAGACCTCCAAAGGCCAGTTGTTAACGGAGATTCTACGTTACGGAGCTGAAGGCCTGTTCAATCGGAATGATGAAGATGTCGCAGAACTCGAGGTCGATATTGACGACATTCTGAACCGAGCAGAAACGCGAGATACTGATGCAACGGCAGAGGCCCATCCAGCCAACGCACTTTTATCTTCGTTTAAAGTAGTTACTCTTGACACTGTTGATGATGATATGGATAGCAATCATCCACTAGCTGTGGGTCCCGAAAAGTCGTGGGATGAGATCATACCGAGTGAGTTTCGCGGACAGTTAAAGGCAGAAGAGATACAGAAGACGCTAGTCGAACTCGAACTTGGTCCCCGTAGAAGAAAGCAGGTTAAGGCTTTTCAAGCTGGAATGGATTATTCCTCAGATGATTCCTCTGAGGAGCAAGATGGTAAAGCTGCCCCCACCCAATTATCTGAGAAAGAAATTCGTGCACTTGTGCGCGCAATAAAACGGTTTGCACGTCCTCTAGAGCGGATAGATGCAATAGCCGCAGATGCGGAGCTGCCGGATCGAACAGAAAAGGAACTTCTGGAAGTGGTTGATGCTGTTCTCAAAGGATGCCAGTCAGCGATGGAAATAGCCAACCAAGCTGTTAACGAGGAAGCGCAGAAACCCACTAACAAAGGTCCCGTCTTTCAATACGGTCGTGTTTCCATTGCCGCAAAACCATTACTTCAGAGTTTGGAGTATCTAGAAACTTTACATCAATGTCTTCCGGAGGGCGGGAAAGAAGCGCGAATGAATTTTGAATTGCCGTTTGTCCCAAAACTGGTTACCTGGTCGTGTCCGTGGGATGCGTCGGACGATGTTCGTCTTTTGGCCGGTGTCTACGAACATGGATATGATAACTGGGAAGCCATCAAATTAGATGCGGATCTTGGACTCGGGTCTAAACTACTTCCAATGTCGGCTTCAGAGCGACCGCAAGCCAGCCATATACGATCACGTGTTGACTATCTACTGCGAATGCTTGCGAAGCACAGACAACCCCTAACGGGTGTGAATTCTCCCGATGTTGCGTCTGGTAAGAAGCGAAAACGTACTGAAACCGACGGTAAGCCTACGGATTCTCACTCAAAATACAAGACGGAATCTCATAGAAGGAGCAAATCGAACTTGAAGATCACGCCTTCAGCAGCTTCCTTAAACTCATCGAAGCCTAAGTCAGCAGAGTTTGTTGATACTGATGATTCCTCTTCCGACTCTGAAGAGACAGAGGACACAAAACCGTCCAATGTTCCTGTAGCTACCAAGCGATCGAAGCTGGAGTCAAAGAATAAGACAGATTCGAAACAAAAGTTACACAAACATCATGATTCTGTGGTCGGGTCTGAATCAGAGCCAAAATCCAGTGAATCACTTGCGAGCACCCTGTCCTTCACTTTGTCTATTAATCAAGAGGATGAGGAGGAATTCCGGAAAATGCGAGGTCCACTTTTTCTGAAGGTGGGTTTTCTTTTTGCAAACCATTCCTTCCGATGAAATATCTGCTGTTACCACACTAAAGTAGTTTACAGGTCAGAGAGTGTTGAACGTCGAATTGGTCAAAAGCACGTTTCACCCAGTGAAATATAGAAAAGTACGTAGGAACGGATAGTGCCTGAATAAAGCACAACTTTGGGGGATCACGGGGATTTAGACACATGAACGTTAACCCTGGTCGTGAAAATAGGAGGAGAATTCGGAAAAGAGTGGGAAACCACTCCGGAGGCCAGCAGTTCTGATAAAAGGACTCCACCAACAGGGATCTGAAACTTGATATTGGTGGCTCGAGGGGCATAGGCGCGCCGGCCGACTCGATGGGTGTTCGATCGAGATAGAAAGAGGCGGGTTCAACAGAGCATTTACCGCAGTAATAGTGATGAACTAGCGGAGGGGGTGTCCTTCAGAGGAGGCTTACAGATCATCGGTCAACGAAGCAGAATCAGGGAGATGTGCAAATTTCCGTCAAATACTATCTAGGATGAGTGATACTTAAAGGGAGTGCCGTCATGTTCCACAGTGAAGTGAATCTGGTACTTGTATAAGACTAGAAGTTTGGAAGGCGAGAGATATTTTCGAGGACGAAAGAATGAACCTAGTTTTCTATAGGATCAGTTCCACCTGCAGATTCCAATTGAGACTGTTCGTCGAAGAAACACCAGAAACCGACCGATAGGACGATTTAGGAACCAGATTAGAGTCAATAAAGATTAGAAAGTTTGTTGAAGGAAAAGAAACATGGATAGATTCGGTAGATTTGAATGCGGCTGCTTTCGGCTGCTTACGGCAGTGAAGCATCAGTGTTGAACACTGATGTCATGCTGTCGATGATGATGATGATGACGAGCGTAAGTGTTTGTGAAATCGATGTCCAGTGTGTTGTTGGCATGTATATGGCCATCACTATTCCGAGGTGACGCAATGCTTAGAGAATGCTTCTTAAAAATTTGGTTGGTTATGTCGTCTGCAAAAGCGTTGATACATCCATTAAACGAAGAGAGGAGATCGTTGATTAACTGTAGGGAACATTGTAGGGGTAAGAATCTACATTTGAGGAACACTTGCTTTGGTCTTGTGGATCCAACTACGGGCATCGTTAAGACATGGGCGGGTCGAGTGGCTTGTAAGCAGGTTTCCAGTCCAATTCACCAAACCACGTCATCTTGCCATACTTCGGTGTTGCGCTGAGAAGCACTCTGGGGGCCACTCCCATTTTCCTGTGTGCAGGTAATTTTGGGACGGCAGTTTCGGGGCAGTATTCGTGGAAGCATCACAATAGATTGAATCATAGACCTTCAGAAGGTACGCCTACTTTGTCTAGCTAAAATTGTTCTCCAATGCATTCTTAAGACAATTCACTCCCCTTCGCGTGAGTCTTCAAACCAGGATTTTTATCCTATTGAAAGTAGAAACACCGTCTGTTTGCAAGTACTACCGGTTTGTTCGGACAAGACCAGGTTGAAGGCAGAAAAAGGCCAATATCTATTACTGTGTTTTTAACTATCATCCTGATCGAGGCACATTATATGCTTGACGGTGACGCGGATGAGAGTAGACAACGAAAGCATACTGGTGAATGGCAAGGGTTGCCATACTTTGATTTACAGAGGCCCGTAAGTTGTAATAATGGACGGTAATTCACTTCTGGAGTGAGAAAGTGATAACTTTGGGACAATAACCTCTCTCTTGTTTCCTCACCACAGCCAACTAACCGAATTCATGTTTCCATTTTACCCCACGTCAGTGCAAAGAAAAACTTTTGCCTATCAAGAAACATTTCAAACATCTGGAGCACCTAGAAGATTCACCCGAAGAAGATGCAAAACAGTTTTCCAAAGTTGTTCTTCGGATAGGTGACTATATACACAATCTCGTGCATGAGATCACTGATAAGAAAAATAAACACTTATGGAAAGGGTAAGCTGTGAAACTGGTTTTATGTCTCTGCCCCACTCACCATCCGCGTCGAACCGTGTGTGTATATTGGCAGCTATTTCACTATTCATATCCTTACTCCCATTTAGAAAACTCATTCCTAGAACTTTGTAGCTTGAAAATCGTTCATCCATCTGGTGACCGTCACGAAGACTAGTGGAATGACGGAACTACTGTATGGTTTTGAATCAATCAACCATAGTGTGGGACCTGGCTCTTGAAACATTGCGTGGAAGTGGGGCAATTTAGTGGCACCACTATGGTGGAACACTCCGTTACTGTGCCTATTTCGCGAATGCTTATGATTAAACCCTCGACTCTCTGCTGGTGTGCCCGCAACTTGTGAGTATGCTTCACCCTAGAACGATCTGAGTTTGACGTAAAATTCCAGTAAAACCCTTCTACAGCCTTCACCGGTGTGCAACGCGCTGGGCCAGTCTAGGCATTACTTTCTGAAGTGGTGCTTCTGGTCCGTCACCAACTGGCCGCAACAGCCTTTTGGTATATTACTTATCAACTGTGGAATGCGAACAGCACCCATGTGTAACATAGCAGTGTAAGACAGACAAAAGCCATCACAACACACTGCAGGTGTCTTACGTACCTATCGTGTGGCATGGATACCGACCTCAAGCAGACATGCTTCAACTAAAGCATAGTACCTCCCATTCTCCTCACGGGACGTCAGATTATCTGTTTGATGGAACAGCAGGTGTTTAGAGGACGACTAATATAAACCCTCTCGAACAGTATTAATGCAAGTTTCCTTCCTTACGAGTGTTTTCATCAGCATGTGATCAAGTTTTCCACTTCGACCGGAGGTTTCTCTTCGGATATTCTACACACTTGCGTGTAACATTCGTAGTAATTATTAGAATCCCAAAAAGACGAGTCTTCCGAAGTAGTTGTGATTTTATTGTTTACTGAATATTTAGTCACTAAACGTTGTTTTCTATCTTCAATACTTTCAACGTATATTACAACCGTGCCCCAGAATGCTACCGTGCGAAGCTATCGGTCACGTTTAGTCACGTGTCCAAAAAAGCCTTCAGTATCACCTGGTGGTATAGATTCAGTGCTATCAATATTGTTTAGTGGTTACCAGTCAATGAGTGTTTGTGTGTATCAAAAGGAACGGCCACTTGGAAGTAAATCAACCAGTTCAACTACCCGCATGTCTTCGCTCTTTCCCCGGAAAGTTTGTTTCGGCGAGCAGGATTGCAGAAGTCATCCCATCATGGTGATTTACTGCTTCTAGTCTTGGTACATGCAATGGTTTTGTTGTGAGGCCTACCTGAACGCCCCTGTGTGGATCAGTCGGTGCTTCCTATTCTTCATGTACATTTTCAGAGGGTCGGTGGTGTTTCATACCGCGATATAGCCATACCACGATGACTGTTCATAGATTCCGGTAAATTTTCTGCCCGTTTTAATCCTAAACGTAGTTAGCTCAGTTCCAGAGGACTTCAAATAGTGCACCGAATTTATACGTTCTTTTATTCCAAATGTTTCAGCTACTTTTGGGAATTCGTTCAGATATTTTCCAAGAAATCTACAGACGAACTGCGCCACATTTACAAGCATGCAGCGAAACGAAGACAGAAAAATCTCGAGGGGAATGACGCCAATGCACATAAGAACAGCAATCTTGACCATGGTGGTGGTCCTGCTATCGATTCAGCGAACTCTGTAAGGAAACACCATAGGCATAGTCATTCTCGGTCTCGGGAACGCGATGGTCATCATACTTATCATGACCATCATCATCATCGTCACCACGGTGATTCGGATGCCGATGGCTCTTTTCGACACACAGATAAGTACAACAGGGATCGGTGAGTTAATCTATGCCCTCGATAGGTCTACTTTATGGTCGGGTTCATTGTGACACTTGTGCAGATTGTACATGACAGTTCTAGTCGGTGCTTGTGGGTATGTGCGTATAGATATAGTGCGCTGACTAACAAGTTGATTCTGTTGACGGATACTTCGGGCCATCCTACTCCTCCTTGCGGCTTTCACTTTTGTTCCGCTTCTCTAATTCTTCTTTTAGGTGGTATAGGTAAGTATTCTCTGGGCACCACTTCTTGGGACCAACTGTCGGACTTCTATCGCAGCGTTGGGTCGTCCTCTTAAAATTACCTTTCAGTTGCTATCCAAATACTCACGTTCTATAGATTTCTGTTAACTTTTTCAGGCAGCATTCGGCCGGGAGGGCTTTGCCTCTTGCAGGCCTACTGCATGGTGCTGAAGTAGCATTGAAAACGATGCCCACTAAATGTATTTAATTAACTGGTTGCTTTGTGCCCGATGCTGATATGGCGCAACCGCCTCAGAATAGAACGGAACTGTTGCGAAGGTTAAGAAACTGAGGAACAGTAGATAGTTCACGAGTAGCACAACTGAACAGCATTTCTGTACCTTGCGTGGTCCCGTTTCCACTTTGTATCTGCATGTAAACCAACAAAAATTGAATTTTCCCGTCTCTCTTCCAGGGACAATGCACGTTTTGATAATGCATTCAATCGACCTCCGCCTTCTTACGGAATTTCACACCACTATAACAGGTATCGAGACCGGTCTTTCATCCCTCGCAATCGGCCCTTTCCTCAAGGTTCTCGTCGTACACAGGCACGCACGTTCAGTTCCCCAGTCCACCAGTCCTCTACACACAACACAACCACGGCGCCACTTCAGCGACCTGAAGGTCATGTTCCTGTCTTTCTTAACAACCCACCACCAGTGGACTTCTCCCAAGTTCCTGTCCTGTTACCACCACCGCCACCACCCAGTTTCCCGGTTGACCCACCCCACTCTTTCTTTCCTCCACCTCCGGACCCATCACTATCATCGAGTTCTTCACGTGATCCGCGTCTCACGTCTGTCAGACGGTGACAGCATTTGTCCCAGGGACTGCCCGTCAGTCTTTTCTATGTACAATTTTACATCCCTCTCCCATCCTGAGGAAGTCTATTTTTTGTACAGATATTTTCAACTTGAGCAGTGGTTTCCGTATTTGAAGACAGGCTTGTTCGCCTTTTTTGCACTTTTGACCCGAACAAGTCAATGGGTGATTTAGTGCTGGCTAACTAGGTAGATGTATTTGTTGTGTTCACCTTTAAGTCCATAGACTGAGGGTTCACTCGTTGAAACCTTGATATATTGGTATAGAGGAATCTTAAGTACACCGACGAAAAAATTCCAGTTGGAACATTTTCGGTAGGGCGAATTTCTCACGAACCAACGCCACCGCGAGTTGTTTTATGAGACCCAAAAAATACTCTCCTTAAGACGAACGAAGTTAGGCTTTTTTCGGACTGACGGACTGTTATCGAGGTGGCTGTCAACACTATATTTCAGACAAAGCCTTCCAGGAACTAGATTAGAGCGCAACGATCAGTTCGTGGTCATTATTTGGTTTGGCTCTTACAATTAATTTTTACTCCGCCTAAGGGTTCACTGCAAAAATGAATATGGACTTGGTGCTAGCTTATCTCGATTACTCCAAGAAATTGGGGCCTCTAAATCCTTTCCATCCGGCAACCGGAAGCAGCATAATCAGCATATTGGGTTAGGCTTGGCCAAATGCAGTTAAATTCAGCCCTCGTGAGCCTCACACATCTAACTCTTTATTGCTAGTCTCGTCCAACCATTTGTGGTTGTAGCCTCCAGGAAAACTGAACTCTGTTCCATTCCCAGAAGCACCCCGTTCCTCCTAAGCTCTAGTTCGATCGTTATCGAATGCTGTGGTTATGTATGGACAGGATGGTTTCGTTCCATCAGCCTTTCAATTCTTGATCGAGTTCTCAATTTCTCCCGCACCCTGGCCGATGACCTTCAATCCGATTTCCACCGTCGAAGCATAGCCTTCCTTTTTTGTTCACGGCAAGTGTCCGTCTGAACTCGCATCTTCTCTTCTGCCCACCAGTTCATCCGGCATTGTTGTCCGCCTCTTCTCTTCGGTCACTTCAGGAGGTTAAAATCTGTTCTCGTGCAGAACTCCATTTCTAGATGAGATACACTGCTCACTTCGTTGCTGTTTACACTACTCGCTACTTCCACTCTCATTTTCTCGTACAACTTCGATAGGTTTTCACTTATTCTGGGTTCAGTTTAGCGTCTACTCTTCTGATCCTAACTGGTTCTGTTTTAATCATCACTGACATCAATACATTCGTAATACATGCCGGTGCTTGACTGTCATACAACCATGAGGGAAGAAGGCTTTAGTAAAGGAAGAAAACAGAAGGGTAGGGACTTAGTTCGAAGAAGTTTCATGTCCGTAGGGAAGGCGGTCATGAGGAGGATGCCCATACTCTTGGATAGCATTAAAATAAATACATCTGGGCATCATATCGAAGTTGCTATAAGTGGGATTGACCCAGTACCCGTCGCGAACTTCACGCGACGTAAGTTAAATGGTTAACGTCAGGCGAACTAGGCACTGCAGGTAGGGAATGACAACGGGCACGTTAGCAGGATGGGTTGTGTGCCTTGTCATGCAGGGTTTCCAGCGGGATCACATGGGCCTCAGTCAGTAAAGCGCACTCAGTTTGATTGTAAGCCTCTCTATATCACAGTCATCTGTCCCTCCGAGAACCTTACACCAACAGTAGCTTTGGAGATAAAACAACACTTTCTTTGGCAGACGTTGGTTCCGCACGCGTAATACGCGCCGCAGCCAAAAACTGGTAAGTCTATTCTGTTTCTTTGACGATTCGGATTCTTTACAGAGCACCCACTTGTACTTCACCTCGTTACATACTAGCTGCAGCCAAATAACCTGTTACGCTACGGAGACACTAATGATCAAGAGTTTAGAGGCGCATAATATTTGAGAGGCCAAGTCCCAGTGATAAATTAAAACTGCTTTTAGTGGTGTATTTTATGCCCGACCCTGTAGCTTCAGTGGAATTCACGGCTGACAGTGTTCCTGCAAATTGACGAACGCTGCCAATATCTTCGTTATCAGCACACTGACTTCGTCTGTTGTAGCACAATCACAGCTTATGCAGTTGCCAAGACGCGTGAAACGGTTCACAAACATGAGTTGTTCCTTCTGAATTTTCAGAGGAACACAAGAGGATAGAAAATCTCGAAGGTACAGAATGCCTGCCGAAACGTGAGATCATCGATATTCTCGTTAAAGTACTTTGCGCGGACGGATGATCGACAAACAACAGACTTGATTTCGATAACTGGATTCATGGGCTTTTTGAAGTATGTGGACAGCATGATAACGCCTATGACAAAATTGAACAAAAATGGAGGGAGAGGACACTCTTGGCGCACTGAACTAGCTGTGAAGTTTTCAGACATTTTATTGTACACCCTAAATCCAAATCCTTGTGTTGAAATAAATGGCACAAAGAATGTTCGCAAACGTCAAGCTATCTCACTCCGAGCAAGAGTATTTAGAACAGCCAATCCGTCCGCAGATTCAAAGGGTCCTTTAACATAGACGAAAACGGCGGTTGTTGATTGGAAGTATATATGGCGTTGGTCAAAGCAAACTGTCAGGTCGGAATCTTACTTGACGCTTTCGGATTTGTGTTTCACATGCCGAAAATTGGTTTCGCAATATCATGGAAGCTAGTGGACGTGTTACGGAAGCCGTTAGACTTATATCCCTATGGGAGGAACACTCCGTTCGGATACCTTCACGCCTACAACAAACCGTTGTCTCCGATTCTCTGGAACACGTTCTTGCTTTTTTAAAAAGACGAGCAAACTGGTCGAGGCAGAACATGAAGATCACCCTCCTTAAACAACGCTGAGGATGCTAATCTAATCCAGTGGCCTAATGGCGCTTCAAGACACAAAGATATATTGGTACTTCACCAACTGAGGGAGTATCTAAGGTTACAGACTGCTACTCAAAATGAGGGAGAGAGCCAACAAAATATGTTGAGAATATTCCGTCCAGCAATCTAGACTGTGTTCTTTGTTATAGGTTAGCTTTCCAATATTATCTTTGACTGGTTCATTTACGGAAGTACTCTTGGTCCTGTTTTTCATATTAGCTAGAACGGCACCCGGTTCCTAACTGAGCTACGTTTGAACTACCGAATGGATCGTCGAACTGTACTCCAAACTAAAATGGATAGAGCACTGGCATCAAGGAGTGATAGCGAGCCTTTCGATGTGCAGTGGCTTCCGTGTGCACGCTCAGAAACAGCACAAACAGCGGTCCTAGAGTCACGCAGATCCGTGGTTATCTAATTTCGCTTGGGGTGTGAACTTATTGACTGGAGGATCTGTGGTTCGAACCCGACCTCTGCATCTCAATTTCTCCTATCTAGGTTTGGGCAGCCTGGCAGTATCCCACTCCCGTGCTTCCTTCGGGTTGCAGGGCAGCTGAGCACCGAAAAGGTGTTACAGCTGAACGATTGTTATTATTTTATTATCGTACAACTTACGGTCGATATCCTTAAGGAGGCCTTGGTATGTTTCCCTATCTTTGGTTCACAAAGCGTCCCAACAGCTAAATTCGGCGCTCATCTCCAGCTGTCTAGAGCTGGACTATACACACACAAACTGTTCGGAAAGCCTCTGATTTGTCTGGGACAATCCGAAATGGGACACGGGCCTTAGATGTGACTCAACAAGCTCACTTGCCATCCGACTAATGTACAACCTTTCTAACAAATTATCCTGACGTAGGCTGCTGTACTATTCCATTCATTCGTCATTCCTACGCGATCTACGCAGCCGGTTGAAGAAGCGTCGAAACGAATTTGTTCATCATTCGCCCTCTTCACCAAATACGCTTTGGTACCGTGCCACAGTGTGAGAAACGACCTTGTCGAAAAAACGCGAAATCAGGCTTGCTCTGGTAGCTTCGTTTAGACTTATCGATTAGCAGCGCAATGCGTTTGGACCGATCGACATACACTCGGATCTGATTGGCTATTTTGGCATGTCTGTGTTGTAGCCATGGTAACGTATGCAGGCTTTCGCACGGTTGCGGTTGGGTGTACTGGTGCGTTTGGCTGTCCGTGCCACGTCTCTACAGCATCGCCACTGCTGTTCGCTCCAACCCTAGAGCGCGGCTGCGCTATCGTCAACGCATCGATCTTTTCCGGTATTGGATACACCCTAAACTGCGCTACGTAAGGGACGTTTCGCACCGAGAAAGCTGTGGTTTGCCCTTACTTGTAAAGTGGCTTCCGATTGCAAAGTCCTAAGCAGATGAGGCGAAATGGGCGTCCGAAATCCTCGCAGTAAATGAGGTTGTATGCAAGCTGCCTTAAGTTGTAACTAGATGACAGATTTGTGGGTGGTGTGCACACGACAAATACGACAACTTCGGTAAACGGAATAATGACGCTAACTCAGGAGATATGAACTACTTGAGTGAGGTAGAAGGTTGAAGCGAGCAACTGGAAGAATTATGTCAAGAGAGCAGTGAGGCTCAGCATATATTCGTTTACTACGGTTTACGTTTGTTGGTAATTAGGATGACTTTTCAGTTGATCCGAACCTCGATTTAGGCTACCATCCACACAGCTGTTGTTTTACTACCAAGCAGGGCAGTGTCTGCATAAATCTCTGTTTACAGCAGTTGGACGTATGTGAGCAAACAAGGGTCATCCACTCTTTTTCATATCTGAGACAAACTTGTGCTTTTATTAGAGTACACAGTTTCTATAATTGGCTTTTTAGTTTGCTCTTTTTCGGAGTAGTTGCCATTAGTTCGATTGGTTTGCTTACCCAAAGTTACGCCTAACAGAGGGCGTTTTCACTGTAGTACTCATGGCACTTTTTTCAACTTTCTAAACACACTACTCCATATCACTCAAATTGAGGCTCGAGACTATTTGAGTTACAAACTGGCGGTGCTAATCAACCAAACCCAACCTCTGTATTGTTAGATTTTTGCACACAATAATCAGAAGGACAGGGGAACACGCGGAAGGTAATATCAGGCTCCTTTCTTTTCGTTGGTACTGCATTACCTGAAATCGTACCTGTTATGTACTCTCCAAGATTGATTTCCTTATTAGAAGAACTTTATTTCATGGCGTGACACAATTTTTACGTCACGCTACAATCTGTCTTTCGACCATACCGTCTGCTAAATCTTTACGAACTGAAGGGAATGTGCGGCTCCGTTAGGCATAAGAACCTGGGGGTGGGGCGACGGGCTGAAAAGTTTGAGAACAGCTCAGTGAAATGATCACATGAGAGTCAAAACATCTCCATCTCCTGTCAGCACGCATATTCTTGTCGGACTTCTCTCCACTGTTCCCACGCAGTCTGCCAACCGGTTCAGCAGCGCATCTAAAGGAATTTTTAAGTGGTCATGCATCCTTCCTTCGTCTAGATCCCAAAGCCCCACCAGAACCTGTTCCGGCAGCCCATGCCCTAAATAGAAGTGAAAGATTCAGGAACGACAATTCTAATTCGGAGCTTACCAACAGCACTAAAATCAAGTGCGGATTTCAACATACAACGGTTTATCGAAGCAGGAAAGTTTGTGCTATTGTGATTTGTACGGTATTCACGTTCACCTCTTGCATGCTTTCTGCCCACTATAATGGCTTAGCTATGATAGCAGACAGTGGTTGGACTACGTACAACCCGTTTGTGCAGTATGTTAGAATGTCGGAAGCCGGGGAATTGGAGGCTGGAGCCCAGAGGCTGCCAAACGGTTCAACAGCGCATCTAAAGGAATTTTTAAGTGGTCATGCATCCTTCCTTCGTCTAGATCCCAAAGCCCCACCAGAACCTGTTCCGGCAGCCCATGCCCTAAATAGAAGTGAAAGATTCAGGAACGACAATTCTAATTCGGAGCTTACCAACAGCACTAAAATCAAGTGCGGATTTCAACATACAACGGTTTATCGAAGCAGGAAAGTTTGTGCTATTGTGATTTGTACGGTATTCACGTTCACCTCTTGCATGCTTTCTGCCCACTATAATGGCTTAGCTATGATAGCAGACAGTGGTTGGACTACGTACAACCCGTTTGTGCAGTATGTTAGAATGTCGGAAGCCGGGGAATTGGAGGCTGGAGCCCAGAATTTTGAGGGTAGTCGGAATTCAATCGAATGAATAGCTACAGGAGATGAATAAGTCTCCGGAATGTTTCTTTCAGTCCAGATTGCTGTATTTCTACCCTGTTCACAATCTCCTTTGTACAATAGCTGTCTCGTTTTCTTATGTCCAAACTACAATTTTCAGACCGCGGGTCCGTTTCCTAGTGATGTTCCATCAACCTCCAGAGTTTGGTAAGCTACTCTTCGACTTAATCGCTTCTGCCTTTCTACACAATACCAAAATGTTGGTCCACAACATGACAGAAGCTAGTGCAATCACTGAGCAGTGATACTACCAAATAATAAGGTTCGCATAATATTTGTCACGATATGACAGGAAAATGAAAATAGGATTCTGATTTCTTTTTCCGACACATTTCTGAGGGCAGGACGCGATCGGGTAATGTGTGTTCTACCTGAACCTATTGCCCCGGCACAGTGGTGCAACTGACCAGATCTAGATAACTTGAAGGAGAAACGGCGTGGAAGCGGTTACGACGGGATTTTTTTCTGGCGATTGTCCGCGATGGGTCCTTTTCAACTGCTTGGTGGTTCTGTCGTTTTCCCATTCCAATAAACAATAAGCCAAAATAAGCAATCCAGCAAAACATCAAAGATTGTTGGAACAGCGCACTGCATAGTGGAATCGAATTGTTCACCCAAGAACAACAGTCAGATTTATCTCTCTCGTTTATGATGTCCTCCAGCTGCAGGACATCATAAACGAGATACTCAATTGAGTCTCCCGTGAAAACCAAATTGATTTGAAAATGAGTGTTTTTCTCGAATTATCGTTACTGTTGAAAACGGGCAGGTGCGCAACAACACTGTTACATCTGTATGTGTGTAAATCCATAAACTACTCCAATGAGATACCAACATCGAAGGAGAGAAGATACCTAATAGTAATTCTAGTCACTCCTGCACAGCATGCAATTTACATGTATAAAGTTGCTCTGTAGTGTCCCAAACCAAGGACATCCGCGCGCTGACGATGTGAACTCTGGTGACGAAACGTTTGAAATACAGTTGTTAAAGTCAGCGAACAGACTGGTAACCCCCGTAGCCTAATTTTTCTTACGTTTTGCCATCGTTTGCTCCAGTAGGCTCGATTTATCTACATTCAGCACAAACTGGATTAGAACCACATTGCAATCAATTGATTAAATGCCGTAGAATGCTGGTCTTCTTTTTTCGCTCACTCAAACAACGGTGACGACTTCCACCACCATGACCAGTGCTTTTATCTCAGCCAGTCTTTTGCTAGAGTCAGTCTGAGAACGGAACACGCTTACTTAAGAGAACTCACCAATGAGTTCAACGGAAAGACTGTAGCCGACAAAGTGCTCTCTCGCCCACCACATTTTTGGGCCAAACTCAGTGGATCGCTCTCAGTTTCTTCCATCTACTACATACTATTAAGAGAACCCGCGAAAAAATTAATACTTCATTAAATTTGAGTTCAGAAATTAGAGTCTTCATTGCTTTCAACCGAGATTACCCGTTAGAATTCAAACTTAACCTTCTGTGGTCAAAATATTTATTTACAGTGTGATGGGTAAATCCGATACATCCCGCATGGTGAATTTTTGGTCAGCTGCTAAAACGTTTTGCAGTCAGAACTGACCGAAGTGGCATTGGTAATAGGTTAAGTATACTCGTTTGCAACTTAGCTTGTGTTAGCGGAAAACTAAGACTAATCCCAGGTGGATCTGAGGCGGCCAAGCTTATAAGCCACAAGAATAGCGAAATCGGTCGCCGGCTGTTGAAGAGTTTCCAGCAACTTTGTTGGTAGTGCTTTTTTCAGGCTGTATGGGTAATAATCTTTTGTCCCGCGCTCTTGTACTCGCAGACCCAGACAGTGGAGGATGAAATTTTGCAGAGGCGTTTAAAACATCTCAGTATAAGCATCCATGGGGTGTTTTCAACCACAGTTATACGGGCATAGATATATTAGTATGGAGATACAGTTATAAGAATCCGTTATTGTAGTCGGAATTCAGCAACACTTAAATCATGAGGTGCGTGCATGTTCTATGTAGTAGAAAAATTCGTGCAGGCTCCCTAAAACTACTGTGTTCCGAAGAGCCAATCGGAAAATCCATCGTTTTCAAGGCAACTCGTTTTAACAAACCGAAGCTATATTACAAAACGGCTGAATTGCGGCTGATCTCCATAGGTCATTTTCCACTGAATTATGATGTTGCCGTCGGCCCACTTCCAGGTTAAATGTCAGAATAATATTCCTGAATACCTGAACGCCTAGCAGCCGTTTTAAGTTTCAGCTCCGTTAATTTCGGACGATTCTACTGTAGGGGAGCGTTATGGCTAAACTCTTCGAATCCAGGGATTGCGAGACCATTCCATATTTAGGCTCCGCATGGATCAGAATACGAGCTTTTCGTGTCAGCGGAACCTGTGATTAAGGTACACTCTGCTCCATTTTTACTTAACTGGCCACAGTCGATATGTTCAATCAGTCACCATATTTCTGGATACTGATAACCTAAGAAAAATTTCAGTCGTTTCGTCTCTCACACATTTTGTTCGAAGCCGATTTTCGATAGATGTTTGGTGAGCGTTTTACGGAGCTGGAGGCAAGAAGGACAGGACTGGTAAGTCTTATTGATGGTATCACCCACCATACATGCAAATGGAAAATTCCGGGAATGTGGGTTGAATTGAAGTAATTCAGATTGCCTCCATCACTCTGAAGTAATTCTGCACAAACAACAAAACCTTCCGTGTTATGCCGGTCATAATAGGTTTATTCTTCTCACGAACTTGTTGAAGTGGATAAAACATCCTTTCACTATTGATCTTGATATTAATGACGCTGGTTGCGGCACGGAGCAGAAAATTTCCAAAACCCAGTTATGATATTTTAAGGAACGGTATCCCGCGAAATGAGTTACTTCATACCGCAGGAAGCTATTTCGTAAGCCGATGCATTTCTGCTCTGAAGCACGACCATTGGCAGTGCTCATTGATGTATATCATTCAAGTTTCGGTCGACAAACCCCATCCATGCTACACACTGCCAGACGACTTTATCCAGTGGTTCGCGACTAATAGTTCCTCTCCGATCAAAATCAGATCATTGTCCATATTGCGCATTGAATGAATCGAGCAGGGAGAAATGTAGGCATCTCTATAAATTTAAACGAGACTCGTCCGAAAAGTTGTAATTGTGGGTGAAGATGAAAAGGAATCTTTAAACTCTCTGGTGCCCCTATTTCGAGTTTGTATTTTGCGGATAGTCGGCACAAGTACTGGTAAAAATAAGAAATAATGTCACTTCGTTCTCAACATCTGTGCAAGGTATGATCATACACATATGGGCGCCATTCACTCCGAGATAGTTGTGTATCGTCAGTAAGCTGATACCATCCACCCATGAAGTTAATGGTCGAAACAGCAAATTCCTACATCACAAGTGGCAATGAAACAATCAACAACCACCAATAACATTTGTCAAGATACAATAGGACATCGAATGTTAATTGATTTACAGTAATTGATGATTTAAATAGAGAGCGTAATTAGCAGTAATTAGCACAAACGTGATTGAGTCACCTGTTTATCATAGATTCGTAATCCCGGAAAAAGTAGTTGAAGTGGCATTCCCTTTAATTCCCTCTGCTAAGTTGATGAGAACAATTAACCAGGGCAGATTGTTTCTTAATTCTCGAGGAATAATTTCCCAAGAATCATTCAGTTTACTGATACCAATAGCCAGTTATTTCGCGCTAATTGGTACTTTGGCCTGAAATGATGGTTGGCCGAACTGTCCGAGATTCGAAGGGTGTCATAGAGTCCTAAACGAATCTCTGTACGTTTGATCACAAGTAAGCTCCTAAAGAACTACGAATGGCTCGTGAATGTTTGTTGAATACGGGACAAGTCAAGGTTCATTTCGTTGTTGAGGGCGGTGGTCTGTGTTGCGGAACAACTTCATCCATAATCAAATGTCTCGAAGTCATAAACGTGATTTGCTTCATGACACCACATTGCAACAAGTTTGAAGAAAACCCGCTGACCCCCCAATATCGTTTCGCGACCTACCAGTTTCACACAGTCCCTCTGTTTTCATCATCCTTGTTATCTACTTGGACATCGATTCGTACGTAAGAGAAGAAGTACTCTCAGTTAGCACGGAACTCATCTGATCCCTAGGTAACAATAACCTTCAGTTTAATGTACTTCACGCAGGCCACTTCAAGTTGCAGTTGGAACAGTACTTACAATACTGCAGTATGTTTTCTCTGACAGCCCACTACCCATTTTGTCCTTCCAGGGGCCCATCAGATGAGCGTCATTAATTAATCTGAACATTATTCCACTTATTCAAATAGTATTTCGATAACAGAAAATCGATGCGTGAATCAGCTAACTTGGGTTAACCCAGTATGTCGGAGTGGAGTGTTTTGTTTTTACTAATAGTATGCGAAAAAACTTGAGGTTTTGGGCAGTCTTTATGCAACAGTTTCATTTGAGGCTGAAGTCCTGTATATTTCCCAGAGTCCATTAATTAAACCAAAGTCGAAGGTTGGCTAAATTCGTTTCCATGTGAAAACATCCCACGAAGACTTGGGCTCTAACAGCGTTGCTGTTTAACCTCGGTTACATCACTCTGCAACTAAGCAGTATTCACTACTCAGTGCCAGTCGCGTACCAGATGTACCCTGAAAATGACAAAAGTGTATCTCAGAACCCCAAAGGCCTACTCCATTACTAGCTTGCCCTATCTGGCAAGTGAGTACATTGTCAAGGGACCCCCAATTTTCGGTACCCAATCCAAGTGGATGGAGAAACCACAAAACCTTTCACAGGAATACATTGTTTACGTGAGCATTTGAATTCGACGGAATCTGAAACCTGGAGTCATAAGTTATATAAACGCAAGCGATTCTCTGATGGACCGATCATGCCTAGTTCAAAGTCGCATTTTCCCTCCTCAATCTCCGTTGATCCCCCGTCTGACTAGTTATGGATTGTCGAACGCAGTCAGCAACTTCTTGTGAAAGTTGTGCCATTTCCACTTCTTGTCTTCTAATCAGACTTGTGAGGCGTTGGATTTCCTTGATATCCATTTCATTGTCCGAAGTATCGATGTAACCCATCTAAGCGGTGCAGAAGCGGAGCGAATGACAGTATAATATTCTAAACAGTCAATAGAGTTGGGAACCACTTTGAACATAACAGTCTTAGCAGCTGATTTTGTCGCAGTTCGAATAGTTTACGTCACCTACATTGTCCGGCAATCCAGCTAGAATCACTCAGTTAGGGAGACATCGTCAACTGCCAATTCATCCTGCCAGTGAGGCCAATCTATGCTGAGAAACCGAGAAGCACCGTAAAGCTGTTTCAAGGCCAATCTATGCTGAGAAACCGAGAAGCGCCGTAAAGCTGTTTCGTCTTTAGTGGGAATCGTAAGCACTGCGCATCTCAGGAAGCTCCAGGGGGTCTCGAACTCGCGACCTCCCTGCTGGTAGTTTGAAAAATTAATCAATCATAGATGTCACAATTAACCACAATGACCACAACTCCACAACCATGACCTCATTTCGACAAAAAGAAATCAGCTCAGGTCTTCTCATTCAAAACAGGTCAAGATACATTAAGTGATCGTCAGATTGTGACTGCACGTAGCTCACCTTATCGGCTGTTTACATTGCAGAAAGCATAAAAGTGGTGTCTTGCCGAAGCAGGACAAAGCAGGTGGAGAATCAGACGTTACACACTACTCATAAGGTTGCTGAAAATTATTCGACCTCAGTAAACTTAAAAGCTGTAGGTTACACCTCTACAATGTATTGCGATATTGGCGTATCGTAATAACTGAAACATGAGGCGTCCTGGTGCAACATATTCAGTTGAAGAACATCATGCACGAGAGATTCAGTTGGGTCTCCCGTGGAAACCATACAAGTACGCATTTAGCTAAGCGGAGGATTATGTACGTAGGTTTTGAGACAAAGTCGGGTGTGACGCTTAGATTAGAGTGGTTCGTACAAGGAATTTCCTATTTCCCGTAACAGGGGTGACCACTAAGTGGTTTGTCCGCAGTGAAGTAGAGCGACACCCGACATCGTTAACCTAATAATGACAACACCATTTATTGATCGTGGCCGTTTTTAAACATCGTTGTATAACTTTAAAGAGCTGAGGTGCAGAAGTCTTCACAAACTCAGTTTACTCTGGCACTGCTTTGAATCTCATTTATACCAGAGAAACATGTCTAATTAACAGAAATTGAGTATACTTCAGCGGTTTTATACACAGGAAGTAATGAAAATAGTGTATTTCGACGTAGTCTTGTGGATAGCTTCTAGCTTAGTGTCTGGTGATCTCTCTCATTCTACTTGTTGATTCATGGCTGTGTGGGTAGTGCCATCAGTGAAATACAGTCTGGTCTAAAGGGCCAGAATGCTTGAGATTCAGGATGGACTGTGGACTGCCATCCTCAGTTCTGTATGGACGTTTTAGTGCCTTTTTGTGGTCGGTGCAAGTCACTAACTATGGGAAATAGAGTAAAAACAATGGAACAACGTTACTCTACATCTCGATGCCTAATCAGCTCTTCTACAGCTATGGTGCACAACGGCATAGACCTCCCCAAACTGGTTGCCTTGACGACGTTGGCTTCCACGTTCGACTTTTGAGTAATGTACATTTGGAAACTGCATTGGAAGGACAGCAAACCACTCTTCAACTAATACGGAATATCTTATTCCATGGGCTTCGTTCTACTTGTGTTAGGTGTGCAGTCTGGCCGTTTTGTGGGGGTGAGGGCTAGGGTGGGGTGGATTAGATGATCGTCCTACTTTTGTCGTGTTATACAATCGTCTACTGAGCCTGAAGTGAGCCCCCTGAACGACATCATCTGATACAGTGACCTGAACATGGGTCAACGGTGAGTTTGTTGATGAATTGTTGTGATTGATGTATGAAACATAATCTGGTTCAGGGTAGGAGGAAAAATGATAAACAGTTGACCCAGCAGATTTTTAGAGGCGATTCTGATGTAGGCTGACAAGGTCAACCACTGAGTTATAAACTACCCGTAATTATCGTTGCATTTTTCCGCCACTTACCAACCTAAGCGAATGTCACACACACATGGTATTTGACATCATTCATACTGTGCGGATCATACAGAGCGGATCGTCTAAAACGATTATACTGTGTTGGCTGGTTCGGGAAGAAACAATTGTTTAATTGTCATGACTTGGTTCAGCTACATACGTTGCTTGCCTTCTGGTAGGTGCCGTTATCTTGGGATGATGGGGGAGCTTCAAGTGAAAACCGGGATCGGAACCGTCAGGTTGGATTTGGAGGGGCTTGGTCTCAACCTAGCATACATTATTCGTTAATGGAATCAGAAATGGATGGCAAGCTGTACGGATCTAACCTGTGACCGTCGTTCCTGGGCAGCAACAGCAGCTGCAGAGAATATTTGTGACGCCGGCCACTTCTGTAGGAAGGAACGGTGGTCCAAGCAAATACACTAGATCACCTAAAGTAAAAAAAACAAGACCAACTCACATTTAAGCCTTGCGTTTTGTTCAAGTCTGTCTGAAGTCGCTCCTTTTCATTGAATAGCATCAAGGTCTGCTTCAATGACGCTGTGTTTTCCCGGATTTGTGAGATACATGCATCGCGCGCCTCACGAATTCGGTCCTACAGAACAGCATAAGTAAATGAAAAAAGGGAGCATTTAAAACGCATTCGCTCAATGTGTATTCTTTCAAGCATGGTAGAATAACGTCCTATTTATAAATCACTTGAATTTTACCTCCTTCTGAACAACGAATTCAAGTGAGCTTCCAATGAATATCCCGTTCATCAGCCGAGGAGTCTTATCCAAAAGAGATTCATTCGAAGCTGTTTCGAACCAATTTACTACACTAAAGCTATAAGCACATGAGTTGGAAACGTGACGCGCACAAAGTGCGTTTAAACAAATTAGAATGTTAACGAAGTTCGGGAAATACGCCCACCTTATAGTTCTTAAACATATCAAAACTAGTTGATGTTGACCAATTTTAGGACACTGTTTCATCACCATCATTTTCAGCTGTAAGAACTGAGTACTTTTCGTACGGCTCCCCGACCGGCGAGTTCTCAGATGTAGGGCTCACTCGTTGTTCGGCCTCTCGAGCTACTTACGGTTTGTTAGTAGCACGGGGCGGTTCGAGAATTTTCAATCGAGTACCAGTCTACTGGCTTATCAATAAAGACAATGTATGTCAAGAGTCACCCCGGAGATTCATGAGATTCCGTTGAGTATATTGCACAAGAACCAACTCAATGTTTACTCGGAAACTCGGGGATCCCGTCTTCTGATGAACCTTAAGATGAGTGGTATCGGTCGCGGGCTATCTCAGTTTTCAGCTACCATATCAATATTGTATCTGGTGAGAAAATACATCACCGAATCTCTTTTACAACATGACAACTGATTTAAAGTTTATCGTTTAAAAAAGTTTAAAAGTTTAAGAGTTTATCGTTCCAATTAGTTCACCAGTTTACAGGTTATGGGGACGACAGGATCACTGCATCGGAAAACGACAAGTGGTTCACTAGGAAGCTGAAAATCCTATGATGTCCCGATGTGACGTATCAGAAGCTTTTGAAGTACTCAAATGCGAAACAGAGCAGGTCTTCAACCGGTTCGTCTGTGTCCTCCTCGACACCCCTGCGATATTTTCACTCAGTTTCACGTAAGCTAAACGATCATCTACCAAGACATGACTCGTCTGAAAACCTAACGACTGAGTACTGGTTGAGAATGAACCCCCGAACGTGGTTCTGAACACTAGCCGGAGTTATTCTTTGCCGTAACAATGGTAGATCTACCGAATGTAGTCAGGTTGCGATGCCCACATTTACATGTTGTTTCACTACACAAGTCAATGATACTTAATAGCCATACCTAGTGGTGAAAATATGGGCGAGTTTGAGTTTCGTGCAAAGTTCTCACAAATTTCGAATGACATCGGTGGACGGAGCTCGACTGTTGAAAATGAGAATGTGGAATTACTAAGTGCCGAACCTCCCAAACACAAACCTCGGGAGCTAGGAATCAATCTACCCAAACGGACATTTGACAGTTAAGTTAAGTGTGTCATCTAATTCAGCAGGCCTCCATAAAAGCTTGCTCCTCCCTGAGTGTTAGTTAGTATGTCAGTAGCTATTTGGTCTCCTTTAACCTTTGGAGTTGCACGCACCCGTGTTTACCAACATGGTATCCTATACCTACAGTTTGTGGGTGCACAGGCGGTGATAAATGTAGCAAACCTGACCCCCAACAACCGGAAACAGACTATCGTCAGTCTCGAGTTTGTGCGTTTGTTTCATTTGTTATCCTCTGATTAATCTAGCCTGCAACTGTCAATCCGATATGGCGTTCACGTCGGCTTCCTCGAGTTTTTTTCACTCCAACAGAAGACATAACCAGAACCAGCCCGAAGTAGCCTTGCTCGATTATCCTATCGGACCACGTAGCGTCTGAGTTCCTTTAAAACAAGAAAAGACGGATTTTTAACCCCGTTCCCTCCAGGACACTCCACATATTCCAGGTCCCAAGCTGTTGGCGGTCAGCGCCGTGTGAGGGGAGGGAGATGGAGAAGAGAATATAATTTCGTAAATAGCTTCTCAAGTGGTCCAATAAATGAAAAAAAAACAGTCCACGGGAGCGAGGAAACTTCACATTTGGGAAGTACATAAATATCCTACTGCCTCTTCACTGAAATGTTCCCTCATTATGGCCCAACGCCATTTAAGTAATTTTAACAGGTTTGGTATTCCAGACTGTAACTCAGAGCCCCTTGGAATTTACTCAGTATTATGTAGTTCATTCATATACTCCTACAAAACCGTCCTTAGGGATGGCGAAAATTGGTCTTTGAATGGCGGGCAGTTTTTTCTATACCAAACTGAACAATGACCCCCTTCAGTGTTTTGTGGGTTTGTGTCCACAGTCACCCAAGAACTTATTTTGCAACGTTTACATAAATACGGTGTCCATTCCATGCGCCTACTGCATTATTACACGTCTCCTTTGCAAAGGAGAAGTGTAAACTCTCCGCAAGAAATACTATTATAACTTCATTGATTAGTGGTACTACAGTACTTCAGTTAAAGCAGAAAGAACTACATCCATCGATGAAGGTCAGATATCTCAGACACATGCGCTTTAAGCACTCTGAGTGGAAGGATGGACAGTCGGTCAGAAAAGTAGACCACCAATCTTTCATGAACACTGCCGTATTCACATTCAGTCCATTGGTACAACTGACGTATCGTTATGGTTTTGAGAAGGTATTTTTATCTTGACGGTGTTTAAGACCTACATTCTGCTGGTTTTCAACTCCATCGCTCCGGTTTTTCCTGTACTCTAATGCTCTTTATCCAGTGTACTATGGAAACAGGAACCTGATAGCTAGTGCAGGTTGTCATATAAATACAACCCTTAAATATAAGTATCCTACGTACTGTATCTTGAAGCAATCGTGCACTAAGTGCTGATTGGTGAGTGTTATTCCAACAGGGTCGTGCAGTTAAACTATCTTATTTTTCCATCAATCTATAGTTCTTAATAAGTTCTATTTCGGGAGAAACGACTTGCCACAAACCGTAATGATGACTGATTACTCTTGGGATTACGCAGAGACTATCAAAATAGGTATAAATTTTGCACAAAAGTTTGTTTGGCGTATATCAAGAAAGTCAGCTGGCTGAGTAGCTTCATACTGCGCCATACTGCAGCAAAAACTTTTCAACATATCACCTCTCAGTTTTTTAGTTTATAAATCCGATCATAAACTCAAGTGTTTGCAGCCAATCACGGGACATTCGTTGTGTGCCCATATATTATGCCACCTGAGCATTCCATACCACACACTCTAGTTCTATCCAACAGAATCCGCCATAGAAGTAACTGCAGATGCAGCGGAATTCATATTGCCCTGACCCAAGTAATACATGTGATAACGAGGTTGTATATCGCTGTGTATAGCTTTTTCCAAAGGGAATTATGAACAGTCGCACTATCACAACCGGCTTGAAAATCTGGAGACAGATTGTTGTGCACCGCCTAAGCTGTTTCCATGTGATAGTGTCCTTCAGGAACCGCAAAAGTTTGCAGATATCTATAGTCTCATCCAGGTAAACCGACGCGGCTTGGGAATGTCGGCTGGTTGGTAGAGCTACCAAGATTATTCGACATTTGTCGTGAAAACACAATGAACAAACAATGGGTGCTTCGGATTGGGGAGATAGAAAAATGTTTAGCGTGGACAAAATAGCCATCGGTAGAGTGAAGTGAGATTATTATTATGTCTTACTCAAAATTTACCAATCTATTTTGCCACAATGCCGCCTAGTGTATGACTGAGGGTTTTGTGTGTAGGTGATCTCTGTAGATGTGTCCTATAATTGTAAATAGTGTCTGACAGAAGGATGATCGTATTGAAGTCATATGGCACCTAGGCTTACCCTTTTGGGTGATACTAATGCGGTTCGAAAATTGTATTTAAAATATCGCTTTAGTTTGGCGATCAGAATTCTCTGGAGCGAAATATGCTTAGTTGGCACCTAGTGGCTCATTTGCTAGTTGGATGGGTCCACATTCAGTCCATAAGAATGTGTGATAAGGAAGGAGGCACCCAATTTTCGTTTGACTTACCTCCATGCCAGCTTCTTCCTTCTCAAGCTCTTCTTGCAACATGAGCATTCTGGTTGTCATTTCTTCGAGTTTTGCATTGACCAGAACGCCTTCCATTCTTTCCAGATCCTCAATCCTACCGAATTTTTCAAACATCTCTTTGTCACAAACCGCAGTAATTTTTTCCAGCTCTTTCTGAAAAAAACAAAGGAAAAATAAGTGAGACGCATAGATTTACAGAATGTTTTTCCAAGGTAGCATTATATAAATGAACCCAGACTCGGGCTGAAGATCCACGAACTCTTTTGGTTATGGGCCGGTACTTCAGACAGCTGTCGAAACCACAAACCTCATGTAGTGGCAGGCCATTTTACTGACATCCCAGTCATAAATAGGATAGGAAGGCACCTAATACGAGTCAGCCATTACTCTACACAGAAGCATGAAATTGTGACAGCATTCATGATAGTCGTTTTTCTGGACGATAACCCAAGGTGAAAATGCTAGAAGTTCGGGCAAGAGTTAGGAGCGTTTGTTACACAACTATCACATTTGATGTGTAGCCATCTCGAACCCTCGGCTAAAGTTTGAACTCACTGCCCTTCTACAAGCTCTCGATCTAGCTTAGAATAGCTCATAACATACAGCAAAATATGCGTTTGATCGTTCGTTCATTTCTCATCGGAAATAGAGAACGGTGGACAGAATGATGAAGCAAACTTTGGCACACTATACTCCTGTCACAAAGACGTCCGTCCTAACGGTAATTCGGGTTCCAGCACTTCAGCATGAAGTGTTTCATTCTAACTCACACTGGGTTTTCCCGTATCTATCCAGCATTTGTAATGAAAACCGCTGTTTTTAAGCCACGCACCCTGAATTTGTCAGCCAACAAATTCGTCTGAGAAGCACGGCCGAGCCCGAAAACGCCGTACAGTTACGTTTTGACCCAATATCTAGAAGATTGACAAAACACTCACGGATACACCAACCAGTGGTCACAGCGGTAGGTCGTGGTCTACAAGATATCATTGTAATTGCCTAGCCTTCTAATTAATTACCCTTTACTAAGTATATGACCGAATTGGCGGCCCCTTGGCTCTCTAAATTGCTAAAGAGGAGGGTTTCCACCCATCTCATCTCATTTGGCATACTTCTGTCAAACTATAAGAAAAGTCTTCAGGGCTTCTGTCAGGGTCTGTGGGGCTGTACTAGCATAATAACATTAGCAGTCTGGAGGTTGTGAAAGTTATCATGGTATACTGGCGCAAACGACTCTAATGAGCTTCTTCATTGCCCTACCAGCTTGTACGAAAGTGGAATTTCCGATCCAACGGTACAGGCCGAGTTCGGAACCGTTGAAACAAAGTAAAACATCTCGTTTAGCAGACTGCCACTAAAATAAAGGGATGAAAGAACAACCGAACACAGAATGAATCTGAAATTATTAGTACTGAACAAACGGGGCATTCGAGGTCATGAGGTGCTGTTTTCAAAGGTAGAATTCAGCCCGACGGTACCAGTTTTACCTACATCCGAAAGTATATAAAGGCAAACACTTTCAAACAGGATTCATAGAAAATACTCAATGAAAATGCTATGCGGCACTTAAAAGTGAAGTTTTTTCTTTCACTCTTTCTTTTGTTTTGAGCGGCGAGAGTTCAGCAACAAGTCCGAGAATGGAATGGTCACTAGTTTTAAATATTGATGCTGGCATCTTAGGCGCATCGATATCAAAGACGTGGAGCTATAAAAAAACCCAACGCTCTGTTAGAAGAAAAAACTTTTGGTTTCAGTAGCCTCACTTCGTAGGGAAGTGTTTTTACATTACACGATGAACGTCCTATTGTCTCTTCAGGTCGCAGTCTCCATCAAGACGGGTCTTTCGTGAAGGGTTTATCCATGCAGGACTGGGAAGTTACAAGCCTGGGTATCCATTTCACGATGGACTGAAATACCTGTTGAGATTACTGGGTCTTATAACTATATTTCACTCTAGTTTCTTATACTATCTAGCCTTTCATAAGTATTTATGGTCCTCAAGCTGGTGAGTGATCAAGATGACAGAAACAGCATCCTTATCTAGGACTCATGGGCTAGAAACCTTCAGCAGTTTGGAATGTAATGTACCCAGCAGAAATCGATTGAGAATTTATAAAAGTCTCAATATTGAGCTTGTAGTCACAACTACCTGAAATAGTTTCTTATGTTTCTGTAACATGACATGTTTGTCTTTCGCGTCCTGCTGTTGGCGACAATGTTGCTTTTGTTCTTCCTGAAGTTCCCGAATTCTTTGGCGTAAAAGACACACATTCATCCGTTCGAACACAAGACCGGAGCTCAAGTCTGACGGAATGCTTGAATTTTGGTGATATTCAATTTGATTCATCCGCAATATCACAATCGTGTCCAGTTCGTTAAGCCTCCGTTGTTTTTCAAGCTAAATGGTGTGAAAATATTTAAATGTGACTGATGGACAGAAACGAACATAAGCAGTGGAAAAACGAAAGCCGTGTATTTGGGGCGATTAAAACTCGCCAAACGCAATATCACAATCGTGTCCAGTTCGTTAAGCCTCCGTTGTTTTTCAAGCTAAATGGTGTGAAAATATTTAAATGTGACTGATGGCAGAAACGAACATAAGCAGTGGAAAAACGAAAGCCGTGTATTTGGGGCGATTAAAATCTCGCCAAACGTGAGTGAGGGATCCATCACGTTGTCTTCTTCATGCTACTTATAAGTTCCGAGTAGGGTAAAATGTATGGCAAACAGAGACCAAGTCATTGTGTGGATCGCCAATGGTCCTGTGAGTACGTATCACCAGTCTTATTCCGAGAGAAATCTAGATAAGTATCTCTAAAATGTGTATCATTTAATTCCAAAGAAACCTGTGGAAAGCTCCTAGTTGTTTATGTTCACCATTTTTTACTTGGGAAAAGTCTGCGTTTCACAAGAAACTTTGTGTAGCAGTCGATAAGAAAACTTACCTGGAGCCGTTCTCGCACAGCCTATAAGAACTTGCGAGATAAACAGCGTAAGAAAGGAATATATGCCAAATTCCATCATGCTGGATGCTACCCAGTATAAAAAGCAATTCGAAGACTTTGCTGATGAAGAATTCGAAGATGCCCCAGGTCATGCATCGACAGGAACCATGTCCAGGAACCGTACATAAACACGATCAATTCTGTGGTGTGGTGAACCGGATCCTTGAGACCAAACTGCACATCTATTTCAAGTCTTTAGTAGAGAAAGTTGAAGAACCCGATTGCAGAATTTGTTGATTGTGCCCCGATATCATCGAATGAGCATTTCTTAGGGTTGATTCCACTGTCAAAGGATGTGGACATCCGCAGTAATTCTTCATGAATTACAAGGGGTCAATTAGGAGCTGCCTACTCTGAAGCGCGGTCTTTGAAAATTGAGACTATACTTTCTGCACAATGCAGGTCGGTGCAGTTTTTGGCTTTCGAGTTTCGGATTTCCAACACTCCCTTCATTATTTCACCGATGACGAATTTGAACGAAGACAGAGGGGCTAGACTTCCTTAATGGATACAACAGAATTTAGTATAAAGCTGTCAGCACGAAACATATGACCATCCAACGTGTCCCACACCGGTTCACAGAGGACAGGTTTTCTCGTGACTTTAAGCTGTACAATCATGAAACATTGTCGTCTGCCTGAAGTTGCTAGATACTACCTAGCAAAAGGAAGCTTTCGGTACCGTAAATACGCACCTATCGATCAGACCTAAATGCCGAGAGCACAGCATATTTTGCCAGACCTTTAGGTTATGGAGGAATTTTCGTATCCGTTTTTTAACAGAATATTTTTTTTCAAATTCTAAGCGGTGGCCAGACTAAATTTTTAGGAAATTTACTTGCTTTCATTCTATAAAGCCACATTTATCAGACATGTTTAACCTCTAGTTGATGGTGTTTCCTGTCAGTCGATGCAGATTATAATGTACACCGGATACCATAATTGGCCATAAAATGTATTGTAGAGAGGTTTTTAAGCGCAGAAAGATCACATCATACTATTTACTCGCCCGTATCATTCTCAAAACAGGTTGACAGAACTCATTTTTGGAAGGAATAGCAAGGTTAATTCTCTCAACCAGGTAGAGAGGAAGAACTCAAGCTCACTTGGAAGGCCTCCAACTCTGTCTGGGCTTGTTTTTGCGCTGCTTCTACAATGCGCTGCTTTTTTGTCCATCCTTCTAAGTCTTTCTTCAGGAGGTCTAGTGCCTTCTTTTCCTCACCGATTTCATCTTCCACGTCCAGACGACGTTCACGGATAGCAATTGTGCTTTCATAATCTTCAAGAGGGCAACCAGCTGGACAGGTGTCCAAATCCAGGATGTTATCTTCATCACTCTCATCCTCAGACTCGTCATAGCTTGAACCCTCCGAGGAAGAAGACGATTCGTCGGATCCCTCGGAGTCTATGAAACAAAGCGATATAGATGGTGTAATCTGTGTAACATATGCGAATATGGGGACAGAAACATGCACATAGTTTGATGTACATAGAATCAGAACTTCAGAAAGATGGAGAATGAATTTAGGTCAGCGATTTTGCACGGCTAAAAGCTCAAATTTAATACAAGCCTTCGGTTGACAGATTCCTCAATTACAATGGTGGCAATAATCAACTGCGTCTAACGGTATCTTATCAGGCTTGTATTATATGAAAAATTCACTGGATGGCTGACCTGATGAAAGCCTGTTGTGCTGTAATTTGGGGAATATACGGATCTCGGTTAACTGGCATCGCACCGCACTACTCAAAGCCTTCTCTTTAGTAAACGGTCGTCCACCGGTTGGTCACTAGTTGTGATATATTGTCGGCTGTTAGTACTCGATGTCGTCCTTCTATCAAAGTTGGACCGTATACCCCAGTTCACTTATCAGCGCCCATAATATTTTACTGTGCCTCTATAGTGTTACTGTGCCCGGAGTCTAACTTCTTACTCGAAAAATTTTTGACGGGGAATTTGTGTGAAGCCTTGGCTGTTGCTTAGAGGACTGTCCTTGGTTTTCGAATATCTTTCACCAAGTATCACCGAGCAGAAGTGCTTGTCTCTCTGTCTCGTAAGCAACAGGGAGCACTTGTCAATTTGAGGATTCACGGGTTCGAGTTGTGCCTAGGTTTTTTCATCAGTTCTCTATGTGCTTATGTGACAAATCAGGGTCAGCGAAATCGGCCTCTTTTCAATATAAACGGTGTAGCTGCATTTTGATATCTGCGGTATCGATCTGAAGCGAGCCGACGACATAGAAGTAAAAGGATTGTAAAAAATTCCTCATTGAAATAACAAGGATAAGTTCTCCTCAACAAAGAGGAAACCGGGTCAAGAGGGAGGCAGGCCTTTCGACACATCCAAGTATTCTACCTATGATTTTTACTCTCGGAGACTTCCACACTAATAGATTTTAAACTGTGGACAGATCACTACGTAAAGTATGAGCAATAGGTATCGGCCTCCCAGGAAGGACACGAAAGGACATTAGCCTTGTTGATCCAGGTACTGCAGTGGTCTTCGCTCCTGAACCTTTTCTATCAGCTGGAAAACCTGGCTTATTCAAGAGTGGGATTAATGTACGGTAGTGCCATGAGGCTTTGAACTTTGGCTGAGGTGCTATAACGTGCTACATGTCCGTAGGTTCTGAGGCTATGTTGAGTATAATTGTTGGGTAGTCTAGAAACTACTTCCACCGAATAAGAGGACCTTCTGCATAGAATCATTTGAAGGAGGCATTTTTGGAACCTTCATTACTTGCAATAAACATTCGTGGAAATTAAACGCTCATTGTCATTGCGGACCTGGACTGTTCTCTTTTTGTCGTAGCACAGATGAAATGAGGTCCTATAGTGAAAAGTTTCCTTTATTTACCTCCTCCAGTCGCCTCTTGTTTCTTGCGCTTTATTCTTTTTTTGAATACTTTCGTCAGGAAATCTGCGAAGCGATGTCCTTCGCCTAGACTTGCTTTGAATTCTTCATGTAACACGTGTTCTCGTTGGGCCAAGCGTTCCAGTTCCTTTCTTCTTGCTTCGATCTTGACATTCAAATCCGCTATCTGGCAATAATAAAACGGGATTGGTCCTTATGAGTAGAATTGAATAGAAAGGACTATAATAAAGAGTGTACAATGATATAAAGACAGTCAACAGTGATCCGTCTCTCTGGATATAATTTAGGTTACTGGTACACGAGTGTGAGGATTCTGTACTAAAGCTGTTTCGATGAAGGTGATTAAACTGCTGAAAGAACTTAAGGAATTAATCTACTTGTTGGATGTAGACTGCTTTTGCCCAAATGCTGGACAAGAGCACAGATTCCAAGACGGACCACTCGGATCAACCCCCAAACGTGACCTTAGCGGACAATGCAAAATTTTTCCTCCCCTTGATATCGGCTTCGATTTTACGCACATTTTTCCCATTTGAAGAATTATCCCGCGACTCTGGAACAAATGCCACGTTGGTTGATGCCGTTCCTGGGTATATCACCAGTCTCAATTTGTAGATAAGCGAGACATATTTTTTTTGCACCAGGACAGCTAGATGGGGAATTTAGTCCTCAGACCATTTTTAACCGGTCGTCTATTCAAAGTCATCGATTTTTTTTTAATTCAAGGTTAATTCAAGGTTTTTTGGTCTAAAAAGCAATTAACTTTACAAGGACCATAGGGTGAACGTATATATACAAAGGGCCGCAAAAATATGCGTAACGTCTACTGAGTATCACATGGAGTTAAATAGTTCCAGATTCGGTTTGGACATAAGATGTGCATCTAAATTGTTCTTGAAAATGGTTAAACTCGGCGAATGTACAACATTGGGAGGTAGGGAGTTCCAAATGAAACATACGCGGACCGCAAAAAAGTTCCGTCGACAGTTCACCCTCGAGTGAGGTACCGCGAGCGAAAAGTCATGCCTCCTGCCCGTTCGTGTTCGACGTCGGACAAAAAGGTCTTCCAGCGGATGATTAGGTGTCTTCAGTATATTATATGTTAGAATTAGGTCTCCCCTGATGCGCCGATAGTAGAAGTCAAATAGGTTGAGACTGGCAATCCTGTCTTCGTATGGTTTATTTTGCAATCCAATTACCAGCTTCGTGGCTCGATGATATATTCGCTGTAGAAGAATTATGTCTTTTTGAAGCCATGGTGACCAAGCTTGTATAGCGTATTCCATGGTTGGTCGGATGTAGGTATTGATTACTCGGGGCAGTGCCAGTCGAGTGAAACGACCAAAAATCCGTTTTAGGAGCGACAGGACTTGTGAGGTCCTCTTGTAGACGGCTGTGCATTGCAAGGAGTTTTTTAAACAGCTGCTGACCCACACGCCAAGATCTTTTTCTTCACTAGTCCAAGAAAGTGGTTGTGGACCCAACGTATAGTTATATGCAAAGGGCTTCCCTACACGGAGCATTTTACATTTTTGGAGGTTAAACGGTAGTCTGTTTTTCAGTGACCAATCATAAAGTGTATCGAGATCTTTTTGTAATCGGTGACTGTCTTCAATGGTGCGTATGCTTGACCATATCTTGATATCGTCTGCGAATAAAGTGATTTTACTGCTCACGAGCTCAGGTATATCGTTTACGTATAATAAAAATAAAGTAGGCCCAAGAACAGAGCCTTGGGGTACTCCACTTGTAGCTGCAATTGGCTTGGACAGAGCGCCGTCAACACATACACGCGCGTCTCGGTCAGCCAAATAGATTTCAAGCCAAGCCAGCAGCTTTCCCGTAATACCATAATGCTCGAGTTTTTGCAACAATATGTTATGGTTCACGCGATCAAATGCCTTGGAGATGTCTAGATAGCATGCGTGAACGGGATTTCCATTGTCCACAGCTTGCGTCCAGTCGTCTAAGGTAATGAGGAGATTGGACAGACAGGATCTGTTTTTTCTGAAACCATGCTGGGCAGCCGAAAGCAATCCGTTTTCCTCTAAGTGTTTAATGATTTTGTTTGCCACCAGTCGCTCAAGCACTTTGGAGATCACCGGCAACAGAGTCACCGGCCGGTAGTTTGACACGACCGAACGATTACCTCCTTTGTATATGGGAGTGATAACGCCCTTCTTCCAGTCGTTGGGAACCACACCGTTATTTAGGGACGAATTGAATAACTCAGCGAGAGGTGTGCATAGGGAATGAGCACACTGCTTGAGGATAAATGGTGTTATCTGATCGGCACCGGGAGATTTTCTGTGATTTAGTTCAAGTAACGTTCGGAGTACACATTCTGGAGTCACAATTACTTCATGTAGGGAGGTGGGCGGTGAGGGAGACATAAACGACATCCGGCTTATATATTCCTTCTGACAGTAAACAGTGGAATAGAACTCCGCCAGTTCTTCAGCTGCAGCTGACGCAGTGGCCGTCAGTCCATTAGGGGTATGCAGAGGTGAAATACCCGGTTTCACAGACGCCTTATTATTAATGATCCAATAGAGAAGCTTCGGATTTTTTTCCATTTTCTCTAAAAGCATTAGCTGGTAATCCTTTTTGTCGCTCGCGACCAGCGTGTTGACTTTATTTCTTAGTAACCGATATTTTTCCCATGTTGTTGTTGTTCGGTGACGTCGGTATTCAGCCCAGGCTGCATTTCGCTCCAGAATCCATTTTCGGGTTCTGCTTCGTAACTTAAAATCGAATCCCATCTGAGTATTCTTTGGAACGAAGTGGGAATGCAAACGTATTTTATTGACCAAGTTCCCCATGAAGCTAGACCATTGCTGGTGGACGTCTGGACCTTCTGAATACCAGTCCGTACAATGACTCAGGGTATTCGACAGTGCTTTCGTGTTCACTTTCCTGATCATTTTAAGCTCATCATTAGGTCTCACCGCCGAACAAACATAATCAAAAATGAGAACGACGTGATCACTCGATCCTAATGGACTTTCATATGCGATGTTTTCCACAACGTTCTCTTCGCTTGTTATGATGAGGTCCAGAATGGAAGGTATATCTGATCCTCTATACCGCGTGTTGCATGATATATGATTGTGAAAGTCAAGATCATGTAACGTCTCCTGGAAGGCACAATCGAGGGAATTTATCGGATGTTGTTGAGTCCGTAGCAAGTTTGGGAGATTGAAATCACCCATAATTAGTATCTTACTTTTATACCGGGAAGCCACGAGGCGCAGCTTCTCCATTATGGTGTAATTGTGCAGTTCCTCCGCTGAAGGTGGTCGATAGATCACACCAACAACACAGTCGTTTCCTGCTACCGTCTTTAACGAGCACCACAAGGTATCCGATAGTATCAAATCTTCATCAGTTAGCTCTTTGCACAATAGTTGCCTGCTATGGTAAATAGCTACACCACCTCCCCGAGAAATGCGATCCCGACGAAGAAGCGTCATTCCAGGGATGGCAAGTTCACTATCCGATAAGTGTGGCTGGAACCAAGTCTCGCTGATAGCAATCAAGTTTGGCAAATGCTTTTCACACAATTCAGATAATTCTGGAATCTTGTTAGTCAAGCATTGCGCGTTCGTGTATAAACATTTAATGGTGTTTATTGACAGCAGTGTTGGGCAGTACGCAAGATAATGTGCAGGTTGGGCGGTTATAATTGTGCCGACCCTGGCAGAGTCGGCAGCTGGTCGTTTTTTGAAGTTTCACCTACGGCTTCATCTTCATTAACCTTGGTCTCTTCTGTGGGTATATTGTTCCGCATGGATGTGCTTATCCTTAACTCCCTAGGGAGTAAGTTCCTGTGACGTTGCCATTGTGTTTGGATTAAGTTTAGCATATCACCACGAAGTAGTGTGAGTTTCAGGGGCCTCGGGCCGGTACCCAAATATTTTGGTGATTTCGGAATCCGATAAGTATCAACCACGGCCACGTTTTCAATTTCAAGTGTACTGCATAGAAATTGCCACTGCATGTAGTCGTGTGTGTTTTGCGCTATTTTATCTGACGTTTTGTTGGGTTCCGGAACACCCAAGATGATCAAACTGCGGTCATTTGTATGTTTGTTGGTTGAGTTTGTAGGATGAGGTGTATTTTTGCGCGATCTTTCCGACCACGGTATATCAGCGAAAATCCTTTCGCCATTGTCAGCTTCCCCCCTAAGTTGGAATGCTGATAATAGAATGCTCTCCAGGTCTTTCTCGGTATTAACGGTAACTCTGAGAAGTCTTGGCTTACCGTTATGTGGCGAATTCGGTGGTCGACTTAATCGTGTTAGGGAAACTGGTTCGATAGGTTTTAACTTCATTTTAGCGCAAAGTTTGAACCACTCCTCCAGTTCGCGCTTGTGCCTCGCTTGTAATAACGTATCGCAAGGTTCTGTGACATTAGTGCAAATAACACTAAGTCCCGATGATGCTTTCCGGTTATTACTGAGCGACATAGTTTTGGATTCAATGGCCTTTTTTGACGTTACTACATCAGTTTGTAACAGAGGTATGGAGTTCTTTGTTAATCCAACATGCTCCACTCCCCCCACCGGCCCAGACTCACGTGGTTGTAACAGCTCTTTGATATGTTTTAGTTGGTTCTCTAATGAGCCCAGTCTAATCTCCAATAGGTCATTCCTTTTGCTGATGTCATTTGTGTTCGCATTTTGGCTGCCGTTATCCAAGATGTTATCTCGACAAAGATTCTCTGGAAATTTCCACTTTGGAGCGTTTGTATCAGGTGCACAATATTTTCTTGTTTTATTTGCTGCAACATGTAACATGTAAGAATACACCTAAAATACCTAATGCAAATAGGTCCAACTGCGGTCAGTTCTGACAGTAATTAACTTGAAGACGCTGCATAGCATGCATCCAGTTTCTGAACAACTGGACACAGAATTTCAGAATTGTTTATAGCGTTCCATACAAACTCCATCGGCTAATTGAAAGCTAAACTCACAATCCTGCTTGGGAATAGTTAAGGCGCAAATGTCAGACAGCAATTTGATGAGTTATTCATCTATCCATACGGACTCTTGAGGCATAGCTTGTAATGACATGGTGAATGAAGGAAAATGAGGAAGGTCCAGTAAATTCAAGCCTGCGGTGTGTGCATGTTTGTCATTTGCAGCGGATGAGACTGGGAACGATCGATAACAATCACTGTCGTACAAGCCAGTGATGAACTCTTGTAGCTTTGGAGTACTTTTAGGTTGTTTTGGCTTAAGTGGGTCATGGTGGGCATTCCTATTAATCAGGTTAGCTGTAGCACCGCACACACGAAGACAGTCACGATGGGAAAATTTCAGAACAGACTTTTCTGACAATGGCGTCATTTCGGTTCGATTGGACAATGGAAAGTGATTTTCATGCACGAAATCTATGACGTATGAAGGTGTGATGTGTGTTCTAATCCACGTAATCTTGTGTCCGGAGAAGCAGAGCTTGCCAAAACACACGAAATGAATACACAACTTCGGGTTTACGATCAACGTGTTACAAATCTACCTGAAATATACAGTTTATTGGTGACAAAACTTGTGCGGATGTTGCTCCAGTACTGATTTCAGTAGATTTAACCGTACAGAGAATACGAGCCGACTTGCTGTGTCAAGCCAGATTTTCGGCTGAAGTTTCCCAAGACAAAGACCAAACTACGAAAGAAACTGCACAATGATCGGGTCAGTTCCATAAAAAATCTTCAAACGGGCGTTTTTTGAGTGATGACGAAAACATGTCACCAGACACGCAACAATAAATACCACCCATGACTTTGTATTTCAATACACTGAACATGTTGCTTTACAGAACGATGCGATCTGCCCGAAATCGATTGCTAAAAGTTTATCGTTTCGCTTGCGTGAGTCACCAACTAGTCTGAATGACAAGTACAAAGTTGACAAGCCTGGCCGTTAAATTGGTGATGAAATTATAGATGTCCAATGTTAGGCATGGAGGAAGAAAGGATGTTTGTTCATCATACCTTTTCCTGTACTTCTAGTTTTTCACCATCTCGAAGGCGTTTCTTCTCGGTCAAAACCATCTCAGACTTTTCAAATTCCTTCAGAAGGCGATATTCCTCGAATACAGTGAGCTGATGTGATTCGGCTCGCTTGAGCAGCACATTTAGCTTAAATTGAACATGTCGCAAAAGCCGTACCTCGGCGTCAAACCCTCGAACTAGGCGACCAGCAGCATTAAGTAGCTCCTGTCGATGGTACATTGCTCGCAGCTGACGCTGTATTTCATCCTCCGTATCCATAGTACATTGGAAGGTGCTGTTGGGCAATGCAAGCTGACCCACTTCAGCATCAGAACGGGAAGATTGCCTGAGTGAAAATGGGAAGGTAGACATGCTGATTAAAAACGACTGGTAACAGGCAAATTATGTATGCTGGATATGGGACCTATTTTCAAACCGAGTGTAGATGTCAGAAATACGGGGCCTGTGAGAGACAAACAGTCACCTCTCTTCTCAAGCAATCTGCTGCAAGCGTGAAGTCGTCAGGGTGACCTCGGAATTGTTAACCATTGATTCTTTTGCACTGACATAATGCACTGATATAGTTCTGAAGTCCACCCTAGTCACTGAAATACTGGCAAATAGCGTAACGATTGTTCGTCGATAACTCGCATGTAGAACATACCCTAGTCACTGAAATACTGACAAATAGCGTAACGATTGTTCGTCGATAACTTTCTTCATCCACTTAGGTGTCAAGTGGCTGTTAGTATACGATTTACCAACCGATAACAGGCACAGCAACGCTAACTCATAAGCTTTATCAGCTCCAATGAGCCACATTCCATTGACGAATCAGGCACTTACTTAGCTGGAACGTCTATAACAGTCGAAGAGCCTGTGTAGCCCGTAAATGTGTGTCCAAGTCGTTTGTGGCAGTCATTTTCAGCAGCAGTCACCAGAAGTGATCCAGAGCACAAAACCATTGCCTTTATTGGCAATGGTATGAGAACCATTCTACTTACAAGTAAAATGGGACCCATGAACAAAGTCACGGAAAAACAGAAGACAGATTTTTGTGGCGGAGAGTTTTAACATACTCCTAGTGTAGGGGTGATACCACTGGTAAGGGGGACATGTGATTAGTGTGTTTTCTTGTAAATTCGCTTTGTGTCTCTTGAAAAAGGAGATATATTGCGGAATTTGTGGAACCGCTTTGTAACATTTGCTTGGATTTGATCAACGTACAAAGAGAAATTGGATATTCAGTTTTTGTAAACAAGATGCATGTGACAGTTTTGTTTCCCTTTCCAATAGTCTGTAACCGTTCAGTTGGCATTTTCTAATAAATGACTCCACAGCGAAGGCCTTCCTCCTCTCACTCACGGCGACCATAGATGCTGGTCACCTCGGATGGTCCAACTAAGCTGATCATGCTTGTTTAACCGGTCCCCTTCGAACACTCGTTGTTTACTTCCATGTCTGTCCTCTCCAGCTGTAGAATTTTCAGTCTAACAATATATATATATATATATATATATCCATGTGTGCGAATTGTTCGCATGTAAGTCTAAGCAGTAAGTTGTTGAGTACAAGGCTGGTTTGAATCCCAGCAGTAACTATGGTGAACCAAGTAGGGGAACTACAGATGGGATGTGGCCAAGATAGCACATGTTTTCCAGCATCCTAACTTTATAGAACAACAAGTCCTGGTTTCGGGGAGAATAATCCTTGCGTTAGATATCCTACTGGCTGCATTTTTGTGTATTTTGCCAGAAAAAGATGGGACGTCCACCAAACCAAGATTAACTGTCGGAGGCAGTGGCGATGTTGGGAGATGGTCCATTCTTTGGAGCGAAAATAAGTTCTCTTCTGATCATCCATATGGTAGCAGCTGCCACCAACCGTGGTCGAATAAAACTTCGATCCAACAAACCCGAGAGGAGCACTCATTAAGGAAGTTTCATGTTAAAAATGATCAAGAATGAGCCATATTCAGTAAGTGGGGTTGGCATAATTTACAACTACATGGTATAGGCGGAACTATCAGAGTTTTCCACTGAAGAAGAAGACTTGAAATAGTTTATCCCCTCTATCTATCTCTACATAAATAGTTGGTTGCCCACTATGATGAGGGCCTATTATAAATACGTTGCCAGACATTAGGTAACTTACGTGATAAATCTTTCACAACACTACGGGTAAACTTACAGACTTGCCCTCTTTACCAAATCAAAAAACTTAAATAATGATTCTCCAGAACCTTTGCGCTATGGACCATACCCAGCTTAACGGGAGAGTTTTGAGTGCAGATAACCCCAGCTCTCTGGTATTTACAGTCCTAAATGTGTAGAGGTTAAGTTTTAGTTTCACAGAGGTCCCCTCACACCATGGAATATGTGCAGCACAGGCAAAATGCAACTCTTGAGGCAGGAAAATTCATTTTAGATAGCCTCTATTCCTTACAAAAATGACATTTTCCGAGCACCTGAAGTGGGCATCAAAAACATCTACGCCAAAACTCAGTTTTTAACTTTAACCCCAAATGAATTCAAAGTAGCATAAGGAACGTGGGTACAGTAATTCTAAGACAGATAATAATGAAATTTTATTTCTTTCCTAGAATTACTTCGATTTACACGAAAAACTTCACCCAGTTTTCTCCTAGTCGCTAATGCTTTATCACTTTTCAAGTTAAAACCAAACATTGGTGCCCAAAACTTCAGTTTAGAGGAATGCACGGCATTCTTCGCTTTTTCTGTCGACAAACAGTTCTTTTTTATATATTATTTAGCTGTAAGTCCCTTTAGAGGCTTGATGCATTTTGGTGACCGTGAGTGTAAAAGTAAGGTAATCTAATCTACGCTGTGAGACAGGAGAGTGGGTCAAGTGAGGGCCTATTAATAATACGTTGCCAGACATTAGGTAACTTACCTGATAAATCTTTCACAACACTACGGGCAAACTTACAGACTTGCCCTCTTTACCAAATATGAGGGCCTATTATAAATACGTTGCCAGACATTAGGTAACTTACGTGATAAATCTTTCACAACACTACGGGTAAACTTACAGACTTGCCCTCTTTACCAAATCAAAAAACTTAAATAATGATTCTCCAGAACCTTTGCGCTATGGACCATACCCAGCTTAACGGGAGAGTTTTGAGTGCAGATAACCCCAGCTCTCCGGTATTTACAGTCCTAAATGTGTAGAGGTTAAGTTTTAGTTTCACAGAGGTCCCCTCACACCATGGAATATGTGCAGCACAGGCAAAATGCAACTCTTGAGGCAGGAAAATTCATTTTAGATAGCCTCTATTCCTTACAAAAATGACATTTTCCGAGCACCTGAAGTGGGCATCAAAAACATCTACGCCAAAACTCAGTTTTTAACTTTAACCCCAAATGAATTCAAAGTAGCATAAGGAACGTGGGTACAGTAATTCTAAGACAGATAATAATGAAATTTTATTTCTTTCCTAGAATTACTTCGATTTACACGAAAAACTTCACCCAGTTTTCTCCTAGTCGCTAATGCTTTATCACTTTTCAAGTTAAAACCAAACATTGGTGCCCAAAACTTCAGTTTAGAGGAATGCACGGCATTCTTCGCTTTTTCTGTCGACAAACAGTTCTTTTTTATATATTATTTAGCTGTAAGTCCCTTTAGAGGCTTGATGCATTTTGGTGACCGTGAGTGTAAAAGTAAGGTAATCTAATCTACGCTGTGAAACAGGAGAGTGGGTCAGTAGGCCAAAACAACGGGTTACTACCACTACGTACGTTTGCATGGTCAAGTTAAAAGTTATACTTACATTTCTTCTGCGCCCTCCGGTGGTGGTAACTGTTTCTGGCTATCAATATCCGATTGTGTAACGTCGTTGGTTGTGTGTTTGCGCAGGTACTGCTGTATCAAGTCATCCTCTGAGCTGGCAGAGATGTAGCCGTGCGATACACTGACATGCGCTGGTCGCATGTCGCGGCTACTAGTGATCAGACGCAGATTCGAGAAGGCCTCTAAGCTAGACTCGTCTAAAGCAATGAGGTGGGGTGGTGGGGCACCAACGAGACCCGTCACTGGTGGTCGTCTGAGAGCGCAATGAGCTAACTCTTTACTCAAGCTGACTACGCACGAATCGGTGGCTAAAATATGCAATGGTATCGTGATCACTGGTCGTGCCGTAGCTCGAATCGACTGAGAGTCAACTTCGACGTCCGGTTCGTTCTGACTGAGCAGATCTGGGCACGCAGACTCACTGAACCTGTGCACACGGGTATCTAGGTCCTGATTTGCAGAAAGTAAGACAATTACATAAATTAAACTTTTACTTTGAGAACCATTTTAGAACTTTTGGTCCTACAAAACGAGGCTTTCTTGTTGGCAGGTTAATTACAGATAACACGGTTTGCGAACAGTCAAAATAAGCTCAGGACTAGTCAAATGTCAGATAAGTAGGCTCATTTAATTTAGATTTCTTGTAGCTACAAAGTGAGAGCTTAGGGAATGTCGAGCTAGCTCTCCTAAAATGAGAATATGGCTACTTAAACCCCCCAGCTTGAGTTATGAGTGTTCTGTTTGGACTTGATTTGCGCAAACAGTAAACTAAGCTAGACGGTAACCTTGGTCACGTGACTTACCGATGACGCTGATGGTGAATCAATCTGCGACAGGACTCCTCTTATCTCATGCAGGATGACAAGTGATTATCACGTCAGTAAAACAACTTAAACCAGAATTTGCTGACTGAACTTGTAGACGAGAAATGCGGTACAAGAAACGACTGGACAGTATCCCGTGAGACGGCTTACAGTTGTTTTTTATTACGGAATCTATGTCGAACATCTGACGAGCACATCTATACCTGCAAAATTATACTAATTACTTGCAAATTCTTAATGAAATTCCCGAATGTGCCCGGGCATCCAAACACTCATCCGTACAGGTATCGTGGGTGAACTTGGTCCACAAACCATAGTGTATTTACCCGAAGTGTCAAAGATTGACGCAATATACCATCGAGGATAAGTGAGCCTCAGACAAGAGATTTTTAGTTTCCGACCACCTTCCTGTTGCAATGCTTCCCTTTGAGAGATTACCAGGGAATTCCGGAATGTTTCCCCGGATGGAAGGTGGTTTCCCGAGGAAGGGCAACCAAAAAGAATCACATCGTACGATATATGCACCGATGTAATCAAAGTTACTTCAAATTTGAATTTCTAATTGCTTTCAAGAAGCTGAGATTTAATTTTGCATTTTGTTTGAAGCGAATGCTCCAGATACTCAGTGCTTCTTCAAATCTTTGCTGCAACACAGCAGTTCAACTTGATGGTATCGCCTCCTGCTATCTAGGTAGTCAGGAACTGGTAGTTCTTTCGCTAAACTAAACTTACGTAAGAACTAGCAAACACAAAATTCTATCACACTGATTTATTTATTTCCCCGGTGAAAGAAAAAGCTTCGGTTCCAGAAATGACTGTTCGGTGGATACGTTTCCTGTTGTGGGTCTGTCCTCGATGGAGAGTACTGCCGAGTCTGTCAACTCACAGGTAGGCGATATAACGATGGAATTGTGGGCCAACTAGCGGCCAGTTTAGCGCACTGATATGTGTAAATTTTACTCTGATGTTGGAGTAGAAATTCGCCGACAGACGACCAACTTTGTTTACCGCGAGTATTATGACAGGAGGTCGAAGCAGAAACTTCAAACATGAACCTCAAGCACTGAACTTTAAAAAATGCTCTGAAGGTTGGTAAGCCCTCACACCAATTACCCACAATGTGTTTTCTAGGACCCATTAAAAATGTCGGAAGAGTGCCTAAACGTTTACCGTCGTGTACGACTGGTTCAAGCGTATGGGAGATGGATAGTCAGTTTGCGTAAAATTACCAAGCTTACCTTCAGCAAGCTCCAGGTCAACGATTTTGTAACGCTTAGGGAACTTTGTGCTTCATTAAGTTCATCGTGTTCGCGTTTGAAGCGAAGCAGTCGAGTTTTGTCATAGTGGAACTCTCTGTAAAGGAAAGAACAATAAGGGGAAGATCACGTTGATCTACTCTAGAACACAGCGATGCACACTGTGCTGACACAGTCTAGATATGGATAGCTATGGTGAGACGTAGCGTGTGCGCTGGATGACTAGAAAACTGCATCCACTGGCTGTAGAGGATGGTGCTCGAGGTTCGGGTTTTGCGGGTATGCGGACAATCAGTCCCTTATTTGATCTATTCTGTGGAGAACTTTATTTTTTGTTCAGTTTGGGGAACTGTGGACACTTTGATGAATTTTCGCTGTGTCAGTAGGTATGAATTATGGCATGAGGTCGTGTGCTTATGTCTGACTGAAGCTATCCAGTGTGTGCTGTGAACTTCCTACACTGTTGAAGAGTACAAAGCGCCAGCAGATGATGATGGACTTTGAGTTCCTGCCGCCAGAATTAGTCTAACAATTAACACAACGCCGCACTGGTTTATTGCAACAGTATGCCTTCGGAATGCAGTTATTTGTTACAAAGGACCCCTGGTGCTTCGGCCTAGACAGGCTTGCGCAAAATGCTTCTTAATTTAGCGAATATACACTCAGTTGCAAAATAATTTGGTTTTCTGGATAGACTCACCTGGAACCCAGCTGAAGCTCTCGTTTGTGATGTTCTCAGGCAACTGAATGTGCTGCAGCAGGCCGCTTCATGTTTCAGTCGCTACGATATTCCAGATATCGCGATACATGTATAACTTTGTACTGTACTACTCATTAGGTTACTGACGGAAACCCGGGGACTGCGCCTACCTGATGAGCCCGAAAAAGGACGAAACCGGTAGTGGGCTGTCGATGGATTTTCAGCAACCTTATGAGTAGTACATTGCAAAGATATGCTTCTTACTTTGTTTTTTTGTGCGTCACACTAATGGGGTCAAGGGATTCACGCATTTTGTCTTGAATGCAGGCATGTTAGTGGTCAAATTCCACTGACCCCTGACGCATCAACCTGTCTGAAACTTGGACCAAGCCCACCGACTTGGCTCGTTCGTAATGGGCCATATGGGGTTTGATCCCAGGATAACTTAAAGGTTTCCTGCAAATTTGATATTCAGGTGTGATCAGTTGATGCCTTAGCAGGAAAAGATATATACCCACGAGCGAAGTTCAATGTCCTATTTTCAATCATATAGCGGATTTCATGTGAGTATTTGTTTTTGTAATTTGGGTTGACCAGCTCCCTCATGATAGGTCAATTCAGCATGAAGAGTTCATGGAAAAACTTGACCCAAAGCACCTGTGTGACGAAAACCAGTGATTCACAGGACAATGAAGGAGGAAGGGATACGTATAACTTTGATAACTCGTTCACCGGCCTTTGACGTTCCAGAAAATCATTTAAGTGGTCCAGAAGTGGAAACTGAATGGGTCATTTCAGAAAAAGACCATATACTTTTCTGTTGGACCAAGCTTGATGAATCAAGATGCCCAGGCAATATTACAGTCTTCGAAGGTGATGATTGCAACACAGTGAGGACGTCATTATAGCCATAAGCCTACTTGAAAGGCTATCTCGCAAAACAAACATGCACAGACGCCACTAGCATCTCATAGTTCATGAAACAACTGCTATGTACTACCACTGCCCTCTGCAAAACAATGCAAAGGAGCATACATTTTTCAACTTGGCCAGACGAAATTGATCATTCGGTTCGAACGCTGGACATTCTTACTATGCCACCAGCACTTTTCGCCAATTCACAACAACAGTTATCTGTAGTAACTCGGATAAATTTGACCGTCAAGTTGTCTATCTGCAAGTTTGAAGCATTAGAGTAGTCAGGGTTAAAACAGACTTTTCTACAGTAAAACATGTCGGATCACCTCTGCTACAAAGCTAAAAGCATTTTTGATTCAGAAATGAGACAATGACGCTTATTAATTTTATGTCAGTGGTTATTTCGCCGGACGATCAAGCAAACCCCACAAACGGTGACTGCCTTCGCATACTACTAGCCATGGTCAGGGAACAAGTTCCAACTGGCGCACGGCGAAACAAAGATGGACTGCTTTGTGTGATCAACCGATCAATGCAACCGTCATAAAGATGCATGCGCCCAATGATATAGCCCGTACAACTGAGTGAACTCGATTTGCTTGACGTATGACAGCTATTGGGGGAGTGAGGGCGTAACTATGAAATCAGATGGAAAACCGTTTTTAGGAGCCAAGGAGTGGCATTATGTGAAGGGCACAGCTAGAGATCGCTATCATAATGTCCTGTGCTTCTACGGCAAAACAGGTGAGAGTGGCCAGGACATGACCTGTGAAAACCAGGTTCCGAACTGCTGAAGCCTCTTCTGTCGCAATCGCTCTGCTCAGAATTACGCACCGGGGGACAATTGGAAACTTTGCTAATAAGTTTCAAGGCATGCCATGAACTACTGCGTTTGGAGGTGCTGTGCGGGTTCAAACAATGGAACAGAAACTGGATGACGCTGTGCTCGGGCCCTACTTCCGATTGTACTTCATAGATAGCAGAGATCCGGAATATTCCTGGAGCCTACTCATTACCATCAACTTTGCCGTAAAGCAAGTAGCAAGTAAGTATAACTAAGGTATCGCTTGAAAGAAATGTGTGCAAATTTAGGGAAACATCAACGACACACCTCAAATTCTCATTCGTTGTGTTTGCCGATGGCTGTGAGGTATTTACCAGTAAATCGAATTGAACAGGTTTAACCTCAGGATTGCAACAGCAAACATTACAATATGCACGTATGGATGAGTATAGCCGGTTCGTTTTGGAGAATCTAATACACGTATAGCAATTAAAACGAGGTCGAGAAAAGCGAAAATGGTCGAATAATGAAGCACACGCGTTTGCTCACGTTGACGTTTGATTGCTACATATTTGTGCTCCAGAGAACGAAATCAACTTTGGAAGGAATCCGTTGTATGAGAGGATCAGTTTCGTCATTGCGGTAGATGTTCTATGTAAACGGGATTTGTTCGTCCGTGTATCACTACTGTTCAGGTGCGATTGGTTTAATCACCTACTTAACATCCCTCTGTGAAAAACGATTGCATACAGATGGCAAATATTTATCACCATTCCAGATAGGAGCACCGATACCAGTCTGCGAACTAAACACCTGAACTATCACAACAATGTGGAGCGCCAAATTTGGAACAGCTAGTTGGAACAGTTAGTGCTGTGAGCACCAGAGGACAAGGGGTTGTGAAATTCACGCCTCGAGGAAAAAGAAACGTTTTTGCCAATCGGTAAAAGTCAGCTTTCTGACATTTTCCACCCAGGTAACTTTTCTACAAAAAAAATCACTGCAAACTAACAAAAGAATAAATTACTTTTCGGGATACTCTTCTCGATCCCAGTCAGGGATTTCTAATCGAAATATGGGCTCTCCTTCCGGTAAATCTGTTTGCAAATCGCGAAGCATCCCATTAATTGTTTCTAGTTCCTGCACAATTAGCGTCTTTTTATCCCGCAGAGCAAACACTGTGCTGTTGAATTCGTGACGAAGCCTAAAGACCTGTAATCAGAAAACAGATTGATAGAGTTAGTAAGTTAGAGTCAGTAACGTGCGGAGGGAGATTGGCTTTCAAAAGAAGGAGCAGAGCAAATGCTGTTGAATTCGTGACGAAGCCTAAAGACCTGTAATCAGAAAACAGATTGATAGAGTTAGTAAGTTAGAGTCAGTAACGTAACGTGGGAGATTGGCTTTCAAAAGAAGGGAGAACTTGGGAAATAGCCTCATCTGCATATATATATATATATATATATATATATATAATT